>NC_056730.1:636968436-637088436 GCF_019279795.1 Protopterus annectens | reverse complement strand
GGGACAACAGTAAGCATTTTAACAACATGCACGTTACATTAATGGCAACAGGCCACCAATAATGGCATTTAAACAGGGTATGTTAATATGCAACCAATTAAATATATGGACAATAATAGAACACATGTCCCAACAATAAGTTTTGAGAACAACATACCTGTAGTATAGGAATGATAATTACTGATGCAGATGATAGGTGGGGGTAGAGAAAAAATCCATTAACAACTGTATGAGCTTCTATTTTTCACAGCAGTATTGCTCAATACTCTACAGGTCTGCCCTCACTTTACATCAACCTATGGCCCATAGCTTCTGTGGCACATACATACCTGTTAGACTGTCAACCTGTAATGGTATGGGGCAGACTGGGTGAAATGTGGTTACAGTAATGGAGGGGGCTTGTACATGTCATGGTTACATAACTGACAAATAAGGGGTACCCTGTAATGATGCTGTGTAAATCTGCTACTAGCATAGTTCACCTGGATTCCTATCTGTATCCAAGATGATTACAGCAGTGACCACTAGCCACGACAGCATAACACTTGAGAGACATGTATCAGGAAGAGGGCATGGTGTATGTACCTATCTTGCTGTCATTTGCAGGCATGGGGCTGGACAGTGGGACAGTTGTACATGGTGTATTGGTTATACCCTTCAAAAGGCTATTACAAATATTTCATTACCTGTAAGACCTATGGAGAAAATAGCTGTTACCACTATCTGACTGTTTCTACTAATATTCAAGATTACTTGATTGTATATATGCACATATCTCAGTACCACTCCCAGGATTTGAAGCGTGTATGGGTATGTTAAAATAAATACATGGCTGCTTCTCATCACTCTGAGCTACTGAAGAACTGCTGTCTCTTGCTCGACTGTTTTCTGCCTAATACTCTGTGGGTTAGACAGTCTGACCTTGTAATCCTGTGATTCATGCATAACAAATAGTGTACTTTGTAGTACTCCTTTGACATTATATGATCTGGAAAGCAAAGGTTAACACAAGGCACTGCAATGGGAGATACACTATAATAAATTTGGCATTAGTATTCAGGGTTTGGATCTTAGTGCATAACATATGTCATATTTTATGTATATGTTGATTTACAGCTCCACAATCTACTGTTTTGCATACTAGCTGGTTCTCAGAACAGCATTTGTTAATTCATGCTGTCAAAGCCATATTTTCTGTACAGAACCTGTACAGATTCTATTCTACAGTACCATGCCAAAATAAACACAACAGTTGGTAGTTTAGGTTTTTATTGTGCTTATATGACACAGTGCTCTACTACTGCATATGCTGTAGATGACTATTAGTCTGGCAAAATTTTCTTTAATCATTAGACATAGAACACAGTAAACAATTTAATACTTCTTAGTTATTTCACTATATACTGCAAGGTAGTTCTGTACTCACTTGTCAGTCTGTCCGCATAGACCTCAGCATTGCTAGTCCTCTCTGCCACAGCTGTAGGGGGAGAAGACAAACATTATGTGTACCTGTCTATCACATACTCAGGCTAAAATTTGGTACAGCTATATCTGGGATACTTACAAACTGCTGGAGCATGGTTGTACCGAACATCTTGGATCCATTGGGCCAATAGCACCCCCTTTCTCCACTTTAGGTCAGCATAGTGATGCCTACCCTGCTCACCAGTATGGGGGATGCCAGTGGCACTGGTGAGATCACATGCCAGATGGTCCCAAGCCTGTGCTTTATACCGTGAGCCCTGGTACTGGCACTGCAGCAGTCTGTTGTCATGATTTGCTACTAGGAGCCCATCCATGACTCTGCACTCCAAAATGCCCCAGTGCTGCACCCAAAAGTGTGATCCCCGACCAACGCCTGACATAGTTCCTACTCAGAGCAAGCTCAAGAGATTCTGGTTGTATTCCCACCTGCACCATTTAAATAACTCTATATTCCCACCCTTTGCCATCATTGACCATTTTGAAAATGCTAAACTCAGCTAAGCAGTGTGCAGATCCGCTAAGCTGAGTTGAACAGTGCTTAAAAGGGTAATTGTTGAGCATTGTATAACAGTGTGCAAATTCACTTAGCTGAGCTGACTGCTGCTTAGCATTTACATCTAAGCATTGCTTAAACTAGCTAAGCATAACTGAGCACTGCTAACCATTGCTCACTTTTCATTTTTAGAAAATATCCAAATAATCCCCTAATTAATAATTACTAACATATTAGTGAGTGTATACGATTTACTTTACATGATGTCCCTCTATGTGCTTTCATTACATTGCCATGGAGTGTGACTATACTGTATCGGACACTTGTGTATACATGGGTGATTCCACATGTTATATGCATTCACACTTCCGTTTTAGACCAGCTACACTACCCTGGTTGACAAATATCAATTACTACATAATTTAAAATAAAAATAATAATTTTAACTCTGCTTTCCCATGTAGAAATGAAGTGTTTGTCTTGGTACTCAAACCACAAATGCTTACATGAAAAGCCAGGACTCTAACCACTATGCTATCTTGGCATTAGGATTTTAGCTGTATATTTTTATTTATCTCCTATAGGGTGCTTAAGCAATGCTGAGCAGATGGCCATAGCGCACAAACCCACAGTTAATACACCCGTTTTATTTTTATGTATCTGTACTCCTTGTCAGTCACAGTAAGGGCAATTGTAAGGGGACACATAGGGACAGATTTTAATTATTGTCTTACATATTTAGAAAGTGTGACTATGGTTTTCTAGCAAATCACTCGGGGTTTAAGTCAGAACATACTGACAGACATTTGGGTTTCAGGGGGTGTGTTAGATGTGCATGCACTGCTTAAACACACCCCCTGCACTCAGTATTGTTCATGTCCATTTAGCCTTAGCAGCATTGTGCCTTCATGAATATGTAAAGTGCGCTGCTGTTAAAGCTAAGGGTAAATGGACACTGGTCACTCCATGCAGGAATAGCACTATTCCTGCATGGAGTTTATTGAATCTCAGGGTGTATTTCAAATATTGTTTGCACTCATAAATAATGAGTTGTAATATCTTTGCATGTTTTTCTTACTAAATATGTTTTTTGGAACAGGCCTCCACTGGAAAGGTGTGGTGCATGAAACAGTCACTAACCAAATGCAAATAAACAAATAAAAAGAGAAAAATACACAAATTTACTGAAATAATACAGTTGCACTATTGAGTAAGGAACAGAATGACATTGCAGTGTTTTACATAAGTTGTACATGAAGGTGCATTACATTTAGGGCAAGGTTATTCCTCTGAAGAATATGTTTCAGAATCAGGGAGCAAGATACAGGAGGGATAACTTTACTCCTAAGAAGACCAACCATATCCCCATGGATGACCTTAAGACATATGAAGCATGTCTATTAAGAAAGATGGATCCTAGGGCCCTAACCTTATACTGTCAGATATAAATGCCATAGGGGAAAGAAGTTGTACATTAGCAGAATGTAGAAAAAGAGCTAGTACTATGTCAGAAGTAAATCAAGGCAGAATGCAATTGCTTGTGATATCATTGGCAGTGTTTCTTCTACTGTTTGAAGGCTGACACTTGGCAGTATTTGCTATCCCTGAGAGAGGATGATTATGATGCTTATTATTATGAAATTGGTGTTATTCATGATTATGGAGCATGTAGAGCATGATGGAAGTGGTGCAATTTGTGCCTACATGGATATCTGCAACTTGGATTTATCATTTTCTCTTTGTCAATGATTTAGAACTGTATAGCTCATCAGATGAGGAACTGAAAGCACAGCTGCAGGTTGTCAAAACTTTTTCAGATGATATTGGAATGCGATTTGGTCTTGATAAATGTGCAAAAGCAACCTTTAAAAAAGGAACACTGCAGCACCAGGAACACATCTGTTTGGGACAAGAATGTGGTATAAAAGAACTTGAGCAAGAGGGAGTGTGTAAATATTTGGGAATTGATAAAGGACCAACAATAAAACATGAACAAATGTAAATAAAACTCAGTAAGGAATACTTTAGAAGACTTAAATTAATCCTGAACACAGCATTAACATCTAGGAACAAGATCCAAGCTATAAATCAATTTTCTCTTCCTGTCCTAACTTACAGTTTTGGAGTGGATGACTGGCCCCAAAAATTGTTGGATAGACTGGCTACTAAAACTAGAAGGATGCCTCCTGTTCACCAAATGATTTATAAAAATCAGTGTATATCAAGATTATATATTCCCCTTTCCAAAGGTGGGATGGGCCTCCTTGAAATTGATTACATATATAGATTTGCAATTGTGGGACTCCACACATATCTACTGACCTCACAAGATCCAAATGTAGTAAAAGTTTTGAAACATGAGGAGAATAAATCTAAGATAAAATCTCTGCTTAATTTAGCAGAAGCACATCAACATCAAGTAGGAATGGAAGTCAAACCAGGCGTAGATAAAAACCAGGCAGCAACTGAATGTGCTAACAAACAAAAGAAAGAATATAAGGTGAAGGACCAGATGAGAAGCCAAGAAATGTGAAAAAAACATAAATATAGTTGAAAGTATTGAAAACTTCTGGAAGAGTCTCATGTTGATGAATGCAGGAATGGTTAAGGAGAGGTGAATTCACATCAAGAAATGAAAGGTTAATATTGACAGCCCAAGATAGTGTGCTATGTACACACTGGTTTACAAAGTCCATTGAACATATGGGAGAAACAGACATATGTAGGTTTTGTAAAACTGAATTGGAAACAGTCACACACCTTGTTGCTGGTTCTGACGCACTAATGGCAGAGGGACTGTATACTGAAAGGCATAATAATGTGGCGAGACTGTTACACTGGAGACTGTGCAAACATTATGGTATTGAAGTGGCTGAAAAACACTGGAAACATGAGCCACAAAGAATCATAGAAAATGATGAAGTTGATATCACATGGGATCACCCAATACCAACAGTTCAAAAGATAGATGCTAGAAAACCAGATATACTGATCCAAGAAAAGAAGACAAAAGTAGCATTGATCACTGAAATCACCACACCTAGTGACTACCATGTCTTGCATACAGAGAGACACATAGTCATAAAATACCTTGAGCTGCAGGCAGAAATAAGAGCCATGTGGAAGAAAGATACGCAGACAGTTCCAATAGTAGTAGGAGAAACTGGTCTTATAAAAAAAGAATTTGCAATCATATTTAGATATGTTACCAAGTCATGTAACACCGTACGAACTGCAGAAGGAGTCAGTTACTGGGCACATTGCAGGTGCTGCGAAGAGCACTTTTGGCTAACATCAAAGGGTGAAACAATACTAATTTCATGATCTTTAATCATACTTTGACTTAGGACTGGGGTCCATTCCCGTCATGGTATTAGAAACCCAAAAGGTTTGGAGAAATTAAAACCATCAGCTGTTACAGCAGGTCAGTTCTACTGTGCAATGCATCTTAAATAGGGCATTTATTTGTATATAAAATGCATAACTATGTACCAGTTTGAAATATCTCCCCATCACATACCTCAGCATTGACTACACAAACAAATGCATTAGACTGGACTTTTGGATTTCTTTCACTTTGACTTGTAATGAAACAAGTGCATGGATTCACAGACAGGAGTTTAATAAGGCATATTATATTAAAAGACCTGTTATCTGTTCACAGGTATGGTACCACAAGAAGCATCAATAATAAGCTATAGGGCACCACATAAGACAAATTTTGGCATCCAGATGGATGTTGATAATGATGCCATTACTCTCATACTCATTACATAACCTGAAGACAGTAGCACACATTTGCAAATTATACTGGAACGGCGTACTTAACCCAAACAGGTTAATAATTCTGGAATTAATGAGGCACACTTACACATAGTGCATCACAGGCAACATTGTATCATAACACCTGTTTCTGGTGCACATGCTGAACCACTAGAGAAAGAGATGAAAATGTCAGAAGTTCAATTATTCACTGTTCACCATGTCCACAAAGGTTCTAGTCAAACACATTAATCACTGCTGGCTGCAGCAATCTGTAAAGTGTTGCCTGTACAGCAACAAATGTGTTGTTAAATTGTTCAGGAGTAGCCTACCGACACTGAGTCAGGCAGATATGGTAAAAGAGCTTCAGGGTATACTTGAAGAAATTTGCCAATATGTGGGAATGGTGGAGGCCAGAGATGATGCCGCAGTGATCCTCATGTGGAGCATGGTTGCTCATATGGCATCCATGTTAGCATCTATCTGCACACTAATGAGGACCTATCATACACATGATGGTGATAGGGTTGTACATGGTAGAGGGAATGTCTGCACATGCAGTTGCCATGTATGGCATGATCTATGAGCACCCTAAGCAAATGTAACATCTGTTGATGTGGTTTCTTCTATGACTCAGCCATTTAGACATTATTGGACTTCCGTATTATGTGATATGACCTCTCAGTCAAGGTCAAGTTCTTACAGCACTGTCTGCTAACATTTAGTGTGACATCACTGGGTTCTAATTGTTCTCACCAATGTAGCAACTCAGTATCAAACTCACTTGACAGCACCTGTCTCAATTGTCTAGTACCATTCCCAAAGATATAATTAGAAGCATTGTGTATAACATAATAATGATTTGACAGTCACTCACAATTTCACATATTTTGTCACATAATACCACTAACCCCTCATATTGTCAGGAGAAAGTAGATTAACCAAAAACACACCAGAAGCAAGTATAACTCAATGTATAGCATCTGTGGGGAGGAAAAAACTCTACTTACCTGGAAGGATTTAAAAAAGAAAACACTTCAACAACTACAGAGTAGAAATAAATAAATATATTAAATAAAAAAAATACTCAGAAATGACCATGTTGCATCAGCAATAGCTTAGCCATAACAGCTTCATTAGGGCATTATCATACAATTACTCCTTAAGCCTGCATCTGAAAAAAGCTACTGTGTGGTCGTATGTCCGACTTTGCAACCTTGAACAGTTTACCACCCCATGCACATGCACACACACACTCTGGTATGCCTAAGCCTCACACTTGTCACTTGTAGCTCTGCCCACTGACCACTGTGCAAATAATGACTGCTGTGACAGTCTTAACTTTACATTGTTTGTATGGTGTGTGGAGGAATGTCTGATACACAGAGTGAGTTGAGTATGCACTGCATGTACCAAGTTTCACGCATGCACTACACAGAATACTCCACAGGTAGCACTGCATGTACCAAGTTTTTTTGGTACATGTGATTTTTGCCCTCACATAATGAATGTCATGGCCCATAGTTGTGAACTAGACATCACCATCTGCCTGAAGAAGTGGTGTGCTATTGTTGCAGCTGGCCAGCTTTGCTATCATCACTCATTCACCAAGCACTACTACTGTGTGTTTCATCAGTTACTGGTTGTTTCAGTAGTGCATCAGATTGATGCAGTGTCATGTTATGCAAATTGCAGCAAGCAGTAAACATTCAGCATCTAGTAGCAACATCATAACAAATTTGTCCAAGCAGTGGAAATTAGCTTTAAGTAGGGCAAATCCTCACTCAGTGACTGGGGCAGGGCAGTGTTATAGTATTGTTCTGCAGCTCCCTGTGGGTTACAGATTGGTGTCATTAGCCAAGGTTGGATTGGGCATCCTGCATCACATAAAAATATAATCAGGAAGGCTTTACATTAGTCAGTAGTTATAACAATAGCAATGGGGTCACAAACATATTTAATGCACTCTTACCAAAAAGCTGCCGTGCAGTATTCTGACATGCAAGAGGTGGTGGTACAGTTGGAATGATGGGTATTGCCAGGATACTGGGCCAATATGCTGGTGTTACAAAGATGAGCATCATAGGCTACCTTGCTGTTGATGGAATAGTAACCTTTCCTGTTAGAGTACCTCTTCCACCATGGTCTAGGTGGTGCAATATTTCACAAAGCACCATGAGGCACATGGAAGTCTCTCAATCCTGTTGTGGCATTGGGGAATAGGTATTCTTATTTACATAAGCTAGGAGTAAATATTGAAGAATATTTGCAATATCCTCAGGGCAGAAGCCTGAGAGATACACAGCATGTCTCCAGTCTGTCTTTGAAAGCTGCTTGCAGCAAGTAAAGGGAAAGCTACACTTGGCTTTGTATCCAAAGGAGTAGGAAGACCACATATTCCCATAATTCTAGTATGTGGGTCATATAAGTATACCAAACTCTTATGAAGTCCCTGTCTGCTCAAGCACTTCCAGCTCCACAAAGTTACGAGTTATCCATTTGCCTATAATGCCTTCTCTGAAGATCCTAAGCATCTCTCCATATTTGTTTTGTATATAATTATATATATATATATATATATATTCTCCATACATGTTTGTTGCACAGTGGAAGCAAACATTTCATTGCGGGAAACATCAAGATTCACAGCCAAAGCAAGCATCTTCACCAACTGCAGAGACTAGAAATTATAATACTTACCTTTATATAGCAAAATGTGACTGAATCACAACAAAAACAGGAAATTATCTATATTAACAAAATAATCAGAGAAGCCTCTGTTTGTTTTTGTCATGTAACAGATATGTGGAGAAAGAATGCAATATTGCTTAGAGATTGGATACTATATTGTGAATGTTTGGGTAACTAGTAAGGGACACTTTCCTTCATTGAAAAGTTTCTGTATTTGAGTTTAAAAGCTATTTGACTGTTTAGGCACTAGCAGATACTTTGCATTAAGTGAGATGCAGTCATATACCAGAAGCAGGATTTTTTGCTATAAGCTCTGTTAAACACAGCAGCTGAGTAAACAATGTACAGGTGTTGTAATAACTAAATGCAAACTGTCTGTGAGCTAAAGTATGTGCTAGCAAGTTGTACAGATCCATCAATAAGCAATCAAATATCACTGGGGACATCCTTGATGTTTTCAGGCTTCATCACCCATCTCTAAATCACAAATCTAAAAATGAAGACATTGTCCCAGATCTAGATCTTGATGTATACGTTTTTTAAAAAGATTCTCTCTGGACTAAGAAAACATATACACAAGAGGATTACTGTTAAAATCAAACAATTTATACCTAAAAAAGAGGCAGGTATATCTGGACTAACAATAGAAATATATAAACCATTCCCCCCATATATTATCTCAGTTTTCCATTAAACCCTTTTAGAAGTTCATATACATGAGATAATTCCTCCCTCATTGAAAGATTCACTAATCATAGCCATATTAAAAGAAAATAAAAATCCTCTACTCTGTTCTCCATACAGACCCATATCACTTTTAAAGAATGATTATGCAATGTTCATGTCTGATTTTTAAGATAAATTAATAAACTAAGCCTTCTAGCTTATCAGTGGGAGTGGAAAACACTAAGTAGCCTATCTACCACAAGAGGAGTGGTTTCTGGCTCAGAAATTGTAGTTTATTGAACGTTTGGACAGTTTTTCCATCCCCTTTCAACTTTCTGGTTTAAAAGCCGGCATTTGCATGGTTTTGTGCTTGTTTAAGCTCCGCTCAGTGGTGCCGAGCTGAGGTAAACTATTACTGGTACCAGAAAGTCTGCTCTTCAGTTTTCCCTTAGATCTTGCTAGTTCTTTCTCTCTTGCACTTCAAATAGCCTAATTGCTTTGCACTTCAACAGATTTTTGTAGCAATTATTATAGCACACCTAAGAGCCATCAGCACTAGTCATTCTTCACAGAAATAGCTCCAGTACTTAGTAGTTATGACCATCACTCCTGGCATGATTAAAGGGCAGTGCCCTGTGCTTTCTCCTATTAACCTGGTCCACTTGGGCATTCTGAGGCAGGGCAGCAATTGCCTCATGTACGCAGACAACCCTCTCCTCTTACCTCCCAACATTCAGACTTGTGAGAGATGCACTTATATCGCCAAATTGGAAGCTATGCACTCTCCAGCCAATACCAAACTAGCTGGTCAAAGAAAAATGTCAACACCTGCACCACACCACATGCAATGCATAGCCCTCCAGAACACCCACTATCACAGCTCTCACATAAAAACACAAACCACACACTCACTTTCATGGAGGCACTCAATAGAAATTTACCCGAACAGCAGAGACCTCCAAGACAGAAACACACTCGACCACCACAACACAGCACAAACCACAGGACACATAGCTGTCCTCCATGGTGTGCCCCTCAACCTAAGCCCCTAAGGCTAAACACCTTGCCCAATACACTAATCAAAGGTTACTCAATAGTGCGGAACACAGATGTCCCACTTACGAGGTTGAGTAAGGAGAAGGTAATAGTCAGCTGTCCATCAAGTGCCAGAATCTGACCTACAACACACGCACTCAGGTCACTCCACAACAAGTACAAGTATGACTCGGTCATTGTCCATGTGGGTGTGAATGACCTGAGATGTACCTCCCTGGATTACATGAAAAGAGACATGGTGGAGCTCTCGGAGTATGTGGCCCAGGCAGTTATGACACTAGCTCTGAGCAGTATACTACCATCACCCAAATGTTACTGCAGTACAAACAAAAATGATTGACTTCAACAATTGGCTAAGTTTCTGGTGTCATTCTAAGGGGATCCAGTATATGTCTGCTTGGGATGACATGACTGACAGACTTTGATGCTTTGTCAGAGATGGCCTACATCTGTCACCCCTGGGTTTCAGGGTACTGGCTAAGGCTCTTGCCACCCCTATAACGCCTGTTTAGGCAGTGTTCAAAAAACCAAATTACTACTGTAACAGC
The DNA here is from genome assembly GCF_019279795.1 of Protopterus annectens. NCBI lineage: Eukaryota > Metazoa > Chordata > Ceratodontiformes > Protopteridae > Protopterus > Protopterus annectens. Next base: position 637,077,735 of record NC_056730.1, on the reverse strand, counting down.
TATAAATAAAGGCAATCTGAGGGTCATTCTGCTCAATGCTAGAAGCCTAAATATCAAGATGCACTTGCTCAAAGCACTCCTCAAAATGGAGAACATTGACATTTGTGCTGTAATGGAAACCTGGTTTAAAGTGGCAGAAAGCACTGCTGCACTACCAGGCTATAACTTCTTCCACACTTTTCGGCCCCAAAACATGGACTGAAGCTCCAAAGGCAGTGGTGTCTCCATATTCCTAAAGGATATGCACACCTCCAGACTAGTAGCCCAGCATAATGCATCTGAGATACTTCAGGTACAACTAACATTGGTTTAGACTGCAATCCAGGTCATAGCTTGCTATAGGTCCCCAACCTTGTCCCTAGATTCTCACTCCACATTACTAAGCACCCAGGAATCTATCAAGGTCCAACCCAACACTCTCATATTAGGAGACTTCAAATACCCCTCCATCAACTGGGAAAACTACTCAAGCACCAATGCACTGGCCAAATGCTTCCTGGAATTCATCAGTTCCAATGCCCTGGACCAGCTCATTCTTACCCCCACTAGAGGAAGCAACATCCTTGACCTGGTTATTACAAACATGGGCAACAGTTGATCTACACCAATAGTCAATTTCTCCCTGGTTAGAGCCGACCACAAACTAATCACCATGGAAATCCACATCTCACCCACACCTTCCGCAAAGGTATCCACCCTGAAAAACTTCTCCAAAGCTGACTTTGGACTCCTAAAAACAGAGGTGGCCAACTTCACACCAACCATGCCAATGGAAAATAGATGGATGACTGCCAAATCATACACCAATGTACTGTAAAAACAAATACATAAATGCTTTGAACTAGCCATACCCCACAGAATGAAGATGCGCTCCTCCAAAAAAAGTAAGCCAGTTGGGTGGTCCCCTGCCATTAATAAACTCTACAACAGAAGGAAGAAACTGTTGCATAAAAATGTGAAGTCCCAAGACTGGAAAAATGCCCTTATTAGTCTCAACAAAAAGTTGGGATACCTCATCAAAACCTCCAAAGTCAGCTATGGATGCAGAATTGCTGCAGACACTAAAAACAACCACAAAGCCCTCTTTAGTTACATCAAGAATCTCCATGGCAATACCCAGATTTGCTCTGAGTTACTGCACAGTGGTGTCTCCTGTATTGAGCCAACAGATATTGCCAACATACTGGCTGACAGAATCAGTTCCAACTTTACCCCCCCCCCCCCAAAGGACCAATCTCAGTACCGGAAGAATGCCAGACACCCAGCATTACTGCAGCACAGGATAAAGCTGCATTGTCTAAGGCTAAGAATACAGCTTCCATGGGACCCAACAATATTCCTGACTGTGTTCTACATGAATTACAAAGTGAACTGGCACCACATCTGTGTGCTCTGTTCACTCACAGCCTCACCTCAGGCTTTGCCCCTACCGAATGGCACACTGCTATAGTCATCCCTCTCCATAAAGGAGGAGCAACTACAAACCCTGGAAATGATCATCCCATTAGCCTGATGAGTCTGATATGTAAGGCTATGGAGCGCATCATCATGGACCTAATTAACAAGGCTATAGGGAATCTCCAAACTCTAGATCCCACAAAATTTGGTTTTGTAAAAGGTAGATCATGCCTGCTCAACCTGGTTGACTTCTTTGAGTCAGTCACAAGAGTGGCGGATGAAGGCAAGGCAGTTCATAGAGCCTACCTCAATTTGGTCAGGGCCATTGATACCATTCCTCACTCAGGAATTATTGATAAACACAGTAAACTAGGCATCAACCCCTATATCATTAGGTAGGTTACAAATTGGCTCACAGATAGAACACACAGTGTGAAAGTAGTGGACTCCAAGTCAGACGTCTGACCAGTCTCACATGGAGTCCCACAGGGATTGGTCCTGGGTACTCCTCTGTTTGGCATCTACTTCTCAGTAGTCCAGGCTTACATGGAGGGACACTGGCTGACCAAATCCACAGACAACTGCAAGCTGGGAGCCATTATTAACTCCCCAAGTAATGCAGACATCCTGGGCCTCTCTGAGACCAATGACTGGTGTCAAAACCATGGCTTTAAGCTTAATGCCAAAAATTGCATCATCATCCCCTTTGGGAAAAACTCAGTTTCCACTAATTACCCCATCAATGGGAGCCCACTGAACACTGAAGGCATTATAAGAGATCTGGGGACAAAGGTTGACAGCAACCTCTCCTTTGACCAAAACATCGCTACTGTAGTCAGAAAGTCCTTCTATGTGGCACATTTCATTACCAAGGGGTTTGCATCCAGGAAGAAAGAGGTCATCATTTCTCTCTACTCTTCCCTCATTAGACCAATCATGGAGTATAATGCCCCATTTGGCATGTACCTCACTAGACACCTGCAACAGCTGGAGAAGCCACGTAAGTACATCACAAATAGGATCCTAGGCCTTAAACACATGTCCTACATGGACAGACTAAAAAAACTCCAGCTATTCTCTGTTTCATATCATCTATTAAGAGACAATTTCTGCTTGACTTACAAAGCCATGCTGACGCAGCTCTGTTAGAAATGCTACATCTAAAGAGATCCCAATCCCTCCACACCACACACTCCAGAGACCTCAACCTCTTTACCGCAATCAACAGAACATGCTGGAGGGACAGGTTCATAACCCAGAGACTGCCCATGCTCTGGAATAGACTTCCTATCCATGTCAAGTAGAGCACCTCATTGGGGCTCTTCAAAAGAAATCTTGATGAGTGGATGGGAAATAGAAAGTTTACCCCAGGGATCACTCCTGTGGCTCTACTTGATAGAGGCACTGGGAACTAATGATGGGCAGCACAATGCCAGGACACTTCTATGGGCTAGGCTTGTAAAGGCCTCAGGGCCATTAGCCTAGTAAACACCTAAGAAGCTAAACAATATTGGAAATCATTAATTTAGACCAAACTGGATTTGTATATCAAAGACAAACTCATGACAATGTTGAAATATTATTAACAGTTATAGATTTTGTAATTAACAGAAACAAACACATTCTTCCTATTGGTCTAGACATTAAAAAGCCTTTGATTGTTTAAACTGGAATTATTTAACTCTTAGAATCATTTGATTTTCCTTTTCAGTTAATTTCATTATTAAAAATATTTATAACAATAACAAAGCTTTCATTAAATTAGGGCCTTTTACATCTGAATCCATTTCCCTGACTCCTTCTTTCGGCTGCTTCTGTTAGGGGTCGCTACAGCAGATAAACTGTTTCCATTTCTTCCTGTCCTCTGCATCTTGCTCTGTCACACGAACCACCTGCATGTCCTCTCTCACCAAATCCATAAACCTTATCTTAGGCCTCCCTATTTTCCTGTTACCTGGCAGCTTCATCCTTAGCATCTTTTTCCCAATATACTCTGCATCTTTCCTCAGCACATGTCCAAACCAATGTAATCCAGCCTCTCTGGCTTTGTCTCCAAACCTTTCAACCTGGGCTGACCCTCTAATATACTTATCCCTAATCCTGTCCATCCTCATCACACCCAGTGCAAATCTTAACAGCTTCAACTCTGCCACGTCAAGCTCTGACTCCTGCCTTTTTGTCAATGCCACTGTCTCCAACCCATATAACACAGCTGGTCTCACTACCCTCTTGTAGACCTTCCCTTTCACTCTTACTGGTACTCGTCTGTCACAAATTACTCCTGACACTCTTCTCCACCCACTCCATCCTGCCTGTACTCTCTTCTTCACCTCTCTTCCACACTCACCATTACTCTGAACTGTTGATCCAAAGTACTTAAACTCATCCACCTTCACCACCGCTACTCCTTGCATCCTCACCATTCCTCTATCCTCCCTCTCATTCATACACATATATTCTGTCTTAGTCCTGCTGACCTTCATTCCTCTTCTCTCTAGAGCATATCTCCACCTCTCCAGGGTCTCCTCCACCTGTTCCCTACTCTCACTACAGATCACAATGTCATCTGCAAACATCATAGTCCACGGGGACTCGTGTCTGATCTCATCTGTCAACCTGTCCATCACCATTGCAAATAAGAAAGGGCTCAGAGCTGATCCTTGATGTAATCCCACCTCCACCTTAAATGCATCTGTCACTCCCACCGCAGACCTCACCGCTGTCCCACTACCCTTGTACATATCCTGTAACACTCTTACATACTTCTCTGACACTCCCGACTTCCTCATACAATACCACAACTCCTGTCTGGGGACCCTGTCATATGCTTTCTCTAAATACACAAAAACACAATGCAACTCCTTCTGACCTTCTCTGTACTTCTCCATCAACACTCTCAGAGCAAACATTGCATCTGTAGTGCTCGTTCCTGGCATGACACCATACTGCTGATCACTAATCATCACCTCCCTTCTTAACCTAGCTTCCACTACTCTTTCCCATAACTTCATGTGTGACTGATCAGTTTAATCCCTCTGTAGTTACTACAGCTCTGCACATCACCCTTATTCTTAAAAATCGGTACCAAAACACTTTTTCCCCATTCCTTAGGCATCCTCTCACTTTCCAAGATTTCATTAAACAATCTAGTTAAAAACTCCACTTACATTTCACCTAAATACATCCATGCATCCACAGGTGTGTCATCTGGACCAACAGACTTTCCGTTCTTCATCCTCTTCATAGCTATCCTTACTTCCTCCTTGCTAATCCACTGCACTTCATGATTCACTATCCACACATCATCCAACCTTCTCTCCCTCTCATTCTCTTCATTCATCAACCCCTCAAAGAACTCTTTCCATCTGCTCAACACACTCTCCTCACTTGTGAGTATGTTTCCCTCATTATCCTTTATCACCCTTACCTGCTGCACACCTTTACTAGCTCGGTCCCTCTGTCTAGCCAATTGGTACAGGTCCTTTTCTCCCTCCTTAGCGTCCAACCTTTATACAACTCTTCATACGCCTTATCCTTAGCCTTCGCCACCTCTATCTTTGCCATGCACCTCATCTCCTTATACTCTTGTCTACTTTCTTCATCTCTTTGACAATCCCTCTTCTGCTTCACCAGCCTCTTTCTCTGTATACTCTCCTATACTTCTTCATTCCACAACCAGGTCTCCTTGTCCTCCTTCCTCTTTCCAGATGTCACATCAAGCACCTTTCTAGCCATCTCTCTTACTAGCTCTGCTGTAGTTACCCAGCTATTCAGTCACGTTTCACTGCCACCCAGTGCCTGTCTTAACTCTTCCCTGAACATCACCTCACAATTACCCTTTTTCAATTTCCACCATTTGATCCTTGGTGCTGCCCTCACACTCATCCTCCTCTTCTTGATTACCAATGTCATCCTACAAACCACCATCCTATGCTGCCTAACTACACTTTCCCCAGCCACCACTTTACAGTCTCCAATCTCCTTCAGACTGACCCTTCTACACAATATATAATTCACCTGTGTGCATCTTCCTCCACTCTTGTATGTCCCCCTATGCTCCTCCCTCTTGTTAAAATACATATTCATCACAGCCATGTCCATCCTTGCACAAAATCCACTACCATTTGACCTTCTGCATTCCTCTCCTTAACACCATACCTGCCTATCACTTCCTCATCCCCTCTGTTCCCTTCACCAACATGTCCATTGAAATCTGCTCCAATCACCAGTCTCTCACCCTTGGGTACAGTCATCACCACTTCATCCAACTCACTCCAAAATTTTTCTTTCTCATCCATCGCACACCCAACTTGTGGAGCATATGCACTAACAACATTCATCATTACACCATCAATTTCCAGCTTCATAAATATCACTCTATCTGATACTCTTTTCACCTCCAAAACACTCTTAGCATACTGTTCCTTCAGGATAATGCCTATGCCATTTCTCCTCCCATCCACACCATGATAAAACAATTTGAAACCACCTCCGATACACCTAGCCTTGCTCCCCTTCCATTTGGTCTCTTGCACACACAATATACCAACCTTCCTTTGGTCCATCATATCAGCTAGCTCTCTCCCTATACCAGTCATATTGCCAACATTCAAAGTTCCGACCCTCACTGTCATAGTCCTAGCCTTTACCTGCCTTTGGTTATGCCTTCTCCCTCTTCTGCTCCTTCGGCCAACAGTAGCCCAATTACCGCCAGCACCTTGTTGGCCAACAGTACTGGTGGCGGTCGTTGTTAATCCGGGCCTCGACTGATCCGGTATGTATTTCTGTACTATTGTCTGCATGTATGAGTTGGCAAAATGTTATGCCGGATGCCCTTCCTGATGCAACCCTCCCCATTTATCTGGACTTGGGACCAGCACAAAGAAATGCACTGGCTTGTGCATCCATTTCCCTAACTAAGGGTACTAAACTGGGTTGCATCCCTTTCTCCTATTTTATTTGCTATAGCCATTGAGGTTCTAACAATTTTAATCTGAAATAACATAAATATCAAAGGTATAGACATTTTGGAAAATTATACTTCCAAAACTATGATATTTGATGATGATATGCTACTAACACTACCCATCTCAACAATCTATCTTCCTTACTCCCAGTAAACATTGGGGTTCCACAAGGCTCAATCTTAGGCCCCCTTCTTTTTTCTTTATTTATCAATGACCTTCACTTGAATATACCCCAAGCCATCTGCATTCAATATGCTGATTTCTCAACTTTAATCTGTGCTGCTAATAATGTTTCCTCCCTCAAGTCCCTCACCCAAACAGTCTTCCATAATGTAGAAAAATGGTTTATGGAACACTCCCTCCTTCTTAATCCCAAAAAAAAACTTCTTCTCTTTACTCCTACGCACAAATCTCCAACTCCTTTCTTCACTATCTCCTCTAATAATGCTACCTGTATTAACCCAGATATGACCACTCGCCTATTAGGTGTAATTATTGATAACCGTCTTAATTTTGATGACCATATTAACAACACCATTAAATCGGTTAACAAAAAAATAGGTACTCTCTACAGAATTAAACCCTTTCTTACCCCAGCAGCCAGAAAAAACGTGGCCCAGACCCACCTGATCTCCACCCTTTTCTATGCCTCTGCTATATATACTAACTTATCTAAAAATAACATTACCAAACTCTCTACCTGTTACAATAGTATAACTAGATTCATTACTGCTAACCCCTTCAGAACTCACCACTGTCTCAACCTCAAGCAACTAGATTGGTTAGAACTAAATAACCACGTACTCTATCAAAAATTACTTATCATTCATAAGTCTCTTTACTACCCTGATGCTACCCCTAGCCTTACAAAACTAATTTCACCTTATAAAAACCTAGCCACACTATGCTCTGCTAATAAACTCCTAGTAGCCTTGACTAAATCATACAATAAAGCTGGGGACTCATTATTTTCAAACTCTGTCGGGAAAATCTGGAATCAACTCCCTCATGAAATAACTAACCTAGACTCTACATCCCTTTTCAAAAAAACATATCAAAGAACATCTTAAAACCCAGTGGCTGTGTCCTTGTGCTAATCCCGTCTGAAATTACTTCATTATTCCTAACTTCCCCCCTCTCCGCTGACTGTGCCTCTAAATAACATATTTAATTGTTGACAGTTATATCTTTGATATTGACTCTACCATAACTTTGTTTTTTTTTCCTCCATGTTATCCCATCTTGAGATTTGCTTATCTGTTTTTATTAATCTAACTTTAGTATGTTGCATACCTTGTAATTTTATTGTTATCTGACTGTTTTTCTGTTAACATGCTTTTTGCCAGTTTTTTTTTTGTTAAATTCTTACATAAGTCTACCTTGGTACTTTTTGTATTATGCTTATCATTGTTTTTGTTGTTAATGATTGTTTAGTTCTTGCAATTGGAGCTTTTCTCCCCGGGCCTCTACTGAAAACAGATATATGTCCAGTTAGACTAGCCCGGTCAACAAATGTAAAATAAAAATAAATAAATAAATAAATATTTGCTAGTTTGGTCAGACTGCATTACAACAAGCAATAGTAATGTTCTGTGCATTCTTAGATACACATGGGAAGGAAGGTTATAATATGCACACAGACACACACAGAAATAGATAAAATGTGAACTAATAAAGTGAATTTTCTAGCATGAACAATTAGCTTATAAAGTCAGTATGAATTAAATATGGGGTATATTTACAAAATTGTATTCCCTGAATAATCTTGCCTCTCACACTATTGCTCATTATGCTATGAGGAAGTTGTCCAGAAACTGCTCTACCACTATATCTGTTTGAAGCCTCTACCTAGTGACCCCCCTGGATAGTGCGGCATAAGTCTAAGCTACAGCTAATGCAAATTAGCTATGTGTTTTGCCTCATACACATGTATGGAGATTGAACTAACATGACTGGGTAATTCAAAGACAAGCTTTATCTGGTTATTTTCAAGAAAAGCAGAGAGTACTGAATGTGATAGCTTAAATGGTTTGCAACTATTGCTGTCAATAGCAGTAGCAGGTCTGTTAGCACCACAACATATAAGTACTATGAGGGTGTGTGCACATGCATGTGTGTGTGTGTGTGTGTGTGTGTGTGTGTGTGTGTGTGTGTGTGTGTGTGTGTGTATGTGTGTGTGCGTGTGTGTGTAGAACACCATTGTTTGGGGTGGTATGGGAAATAATTGCTTCAAATATTCGATTCAGAGACATGAACATGAATCTCTAATGAACTTTCACTCTATGTGCCTCTGGCATCTGTTTAATTGCTACTTAGCTCTGTAATACAACTGTTCTGAATATCCCTATTGTTTTAATTTTAAAGCAGCACTCACTCATTAAACCTGGGTTAGTAGGTATTTCCATTTCTCAGTCATGACTGAAAACTAGAAAATCATGAAAAAAGAAGGAAATTCTGCCTTTGTAACTTACTCATTTATGTAATGTTTAGAATATTTGACATAACCTTGTGATTTGCATAAAAATCTTTACATAGGTATATATTTGTTAACACTCACAAAAATGTATTTCCTACAGTATTTCTAAATCCCCAGACTTCAAACTGTGCAGAAACCAAACTGTAAAATATTTACCTATTTAAAGGTATACTATGGGATGAAATGCTGATGATTAGTTTATATCAACAACATGAGTTTGTCAGCTGTTCATTACTGTTACTGGCAAGGCTAGAAGCAAAAGATAGCTTTCAACAAATCAAAAGTATTTTGTGCTTCTCATAATAAAATTGCCTGGAAGTTTGCCAGTTGTATATATGACACTTTTACTTTATTGGGCCTTAAATAGATTTTGGAAAAAAATATATATATAGAAAATCCAGCACTTTTTCAAGCAAATGGAAAGACGTACCCTAAAAGATCTCTTCTATTTGTTTCTAATAAGGCTGATAAGAGGAAAATACTGTTTAATCAACAGTTGGTGGTAACAAACATTCAAAGACACGGTTGTTGTACATTCTAGGCAACATTTGCTAGCTCTGCCTGTTCATGATTAATTAGTTTTTGTAACATGGTAATTCAAACTGGTGTGACTTGAAACCAGAGAAGAGGCTACCAAACTTAGATTGCTTTTGATTTGGCTTGATCTTTGCTGTCATAACTTATGTTGTAAAGTGAGAGCAACACTTTGTGGTTTTATTTGTTTTCTTAGTTGTTAGTTACTTAACCTCTAGAAACTGGGCTGGGACCTAAAACAATATTTACAAGTAACCTACCTAAGTGCACTTTAAAGTCATTTCCAAGATTGCTGTGTGTGCAATAAATTTTTCTTCAGCAAACTGAAACAGGCAGACTGCAATCAGTTTGGCAAGAATACTGAATGTCAAACAAATACTTAACTGGGTGACCAAGGAATATTTCATAGTTTAATAACCATTTTTATATTTTCAACACACTATTTAAAATCAGTGATTCAGAATATTTAATATTTTCCACTACATGCGTGCTTTTCTGTGTAGTCAGTAAAAGGAAGAATGAATTAACATGACCTTGATCTGTTTTCTGGCCTGGAATATATTTTACTACGAATACTTGAAACTTGCTAAAGTATTTTTATAGTATATTATTTTCATAAATTATGGCCACAACTATACAAATAACATTCTCTAAATGCCCTAGATTACCACAAGGAGTGTCTATATAGTTTCTGGCATAGTGAGAGTGAAACAGCACTTTCTTAGCTATATTATCAATGTAAAGGTATAGCTGAACAATTATTACAACACAAGCCACTATTTTTTAAAAATAATACAATGATTTATGGAAATACAGATTTTCACAACTCTGTGTGTTTGTGTGTATGTGTGTGTGTGTGTGTGTGTGTGTGTGTGTGTGTGTGTGTGTGTGTGTGTGTGTGTGTGTGTGTGCATGTGTGTGTGTGTGTGTGTGTGTGTGTGTGTGTGCGTGCGTGCGCACATGCATGCATGTATGCATATTAGGATGTGTTCATGGGTATGTATGTATGTATGCATGTGTGTGTGGGTGTGTCTATGTCTGCTTGCATGTGCGCACGTGTGTGTGTGTGTGTGTGTGTGTGTGTGTGTGTGTGTGTGTGTGTGTGTGTGTGTGTCTGCCTGTCTCAATATACAGGCTTGAATGCCTATTTGTGTGCACCAGAGTAGCCATGAGTGTATATGCTTGTATTTTGGTAGCTACACTACTTACTTGTACAGAACAGCATGACATATGGCTGAACAGTTATCCAATCTTATCTGCAAATCATTTTATGTTCATGGGCATGCAGTTTGGTGATGACAATAAATTACATTAAATCAGAGAAGTATAATTTAATTTATCTGAACTTGTCATTGCTTGGCATTAGCTATTAAAAATATAATTTTTCATTGTTTACAAGTGTATTCTTTTATGGCCGGATTCACGAAGGCTTGCATGGAGTCTAAGAGTAAACTAAGACTCCATGCAGCCAACATGTATGCCGAGTGATCCAGGAACAGCCGGCAGGGGTGTGCAAGAGAGCTCCTAAAACGACTCTTACACAGACAGTGTTAGGTTATGCAAATTACCTCATTTGCTGCTGAAAGCTATGCAAATGAGGTAAATTTGTGATCTAGGAAACCCTAACCTGTCCGAGTAAGCGTAGTGTTATTTGCAGAAATGTACTCAGTTGTCAACTGAGTACCATTCTGCAAATAGCAAAACAGAGCCGTGTCAGCTCCAAATAAAGGATGCAACCAGTTGAGGAAGCATGCCAATGGCCAAATATACAGCCATTGGCATTTTTTCCCGTTGCAAAATAAAAAAAAAATATTTTTTTACCTCGATCTCCGATGTTTAAGCGTAGCGCAGCACCGCGCAAATGTTCTGCGCTCTAAAAATCAGAAAACCAGAAAATAAAAGGCACAAATAGGGAATTAATTCAAAATATTAATCTGCCATGCAAGTGAATGGTAGGCTGAAGACAACATGGCTACTGAGTAGAGGTTGCTAAGGGGGGAAGCTCAGTCTGAGAGATGTAACTAAGCATTAGTAGGCAATCCTATGCAAATGAGGATAAAGATAGTGAATCCCAATATTCCCTGCTATGTGAACCATGTCCCTAGAGTGTAAGAGTAGGAAAAGGGGAGTAACAGAGTAGGAGATGGGTGACATCATGAGGGGGTATGTTTGAAAAAGACTGTAAGCTTATTGCAGCAGAGTAGCATGTGGTTGCTGTGAGTTACTCAGGACTAAAAGAGGTGTGTCTGCAGTTGTCTAAACTGAAATCAAGAAACTGAAGGTGTACGCTGTGGCTATCACTAAAGTTTCTTGCAAAGCTGCTTATACTGTGTGCGTGAATGTGAATGCGTGTTCACGCATGTAAACACGTTTAAGCCTGTGTGCACATGTGTGCGCATGTGTGCACCCGTGTAAGCCTGTGTAAGCCTGTGTGCACACATGTGAGCGTGTTTGCACTTGTTTGTGTGGTGCTGCCCCCTGTGGAAATAGAAATGGGAAAAGGAAGGAAAGGAAGTAGTAGGAAGTTAACCAAGGAGAACTAGCAGAGCTGCCAGGTGAAATCAATCAGAATCAGACAATTACACAGGCAGTACACTAGCCCAGACCAGCCCAGCACCTAAAACTCTGCAAACAAAATTCCCCCATGTTTTTCTCAGAAACACTGCAACACTGCAGTCAACAAAGAGAAGTGAAAACTTAAAAAGCTTAAACTGAGACATAAAAATGTTAGGGGCTGCCATTGCTGTTATAAGGCAACATGTGCAAGATGCTGAGGGTGGTGCCATTGTGAATGCTGCTGAGCAACCCACAGTGAGGAGACAGAGAAGAGTGTACAGGTCCAGGGTAACCTACCAGGGGCTACATGAACTGGAGATAGTGGACTGCTATAGAGTGGACAGGGAGCTCCTGCAGCAAATTGTTGAGCTGTGCAGGCCACGCCTCACACACAGAACCAACAGAGGGGAACCCATCCCAGTGGAAACCAAGGTATGTGTTGGCCTAAAAATACTAGCAACAGGTACCTTCCAGAGACCAACTAGTGATATGATGGGGATTTCACAGACATCAGCATCAAGGGTACTGCACCAGTTCCTGAATGCCATGTCAGCACATGTCAGTGATCATGTATATTTCCCCAATTCCCGTGAGGTATTGGCCAATAATATGTGTCTCTTCCAGCAAATAGTGGAATACCCTGAGGTAGTGGGTACAATTGACTGCACGCACATACACATCAAAGCACCAGCTGGTGAGTGGGGTAGGGCCTACATCAACCGCAAGGGCTTCCACTCCAACTGCCAGGTCATGTGTGATGCCCAGGGCATAATACTGAATGTGAGTGCTGGCTGCCCTGGAAGCTACCAAGATTCCCATAGCTGGCATCTGTCGCAGCTGTACCAGACATTTGCAAATGGGGACATCCCTGACGGTTACCTAGTGGGGGATGCTGGATACGCACTGGAGCCGTGGCTGATGACACCCATCAGAAATGCACACACACACCTGAACAAGAACTCCATAATGAGGCACACGCACAAACACGAAATGTAATCGAGCATGTGTTTGGGATGCTCAAGTCACGGTTCCAGTGCCTGGATGCATCTGGTGGAGCCTTGCAGTTCTCACCAACTACATGTACCCAAATTGTCATGGTATGTGCCATGCTACACAATCTGATCCTGCAAAAACAGCTGCAGCAGGAACAGCATGGGACAGGGCCAAACAGCCCCCCACCATTGCCAAAGCCTGCACAGGCACAGCATGACTTGAAGGAGGAACAACCTGAGCCTGTCCCAGTAGGCAGAAGGAGGCGTGCCCAGTATGCCTTGTCCTTGGCAAAGAGGCAACGCATAGCACATACACTGGCTCAGTAGGAACCCTGGAAATTATACCGTTCACTGACTCGCACATAAAATAAAAGGGATGCCCAACTTGACACTACCTGTGTCCAAACATGTATAGGGAGTGTAGTATGTGCATTTGAAAATGGCAGCCCTGCAGCACCACCTGAGGCATGATTGCCATGTTTTATGCAATATAAAGCAGTGCTAAGCAACTTTTACCAATATGTAGTGTATGTAAACAAAATTGCTCGTGCAATGTTGGCCAAGGTCGGCCAAAGCTGAGTAAAGTCAGTTAAACATGCTCATATCTGCTTTACTGTACCTTAAGCAGTCTGGTCTGGCCAGCATGAAAATAAAAAGCAGTGACAGGGCTTGAACCCAGGATACTATGCACTATAGTCACAGTACTGAACCACTAAGCCATTATAGCATTACAGTGGTGCAGACCCAGCAGGACAATTGTACACTAATGCAAACACAAAGCAATGCTGTATCATGCCCCTAATGAGGCAAATGGGTAACCTCACCCACATGCTTATGCAGACAGAGAACATCAGGCCAGGCGTTGTGATGTGGGTTGTGTAGGCTATGAAGTCACAAGCTAATATATGTGGCAATGGATGCTAAGACCTGTAGTATACTAATATGCCTCAAGCCAGTATGATAGGCAACAGTACAGACTGTAGTGGTGTCCTGTACATAGCAGTGCAGGCACAGCAAATGTGTATAAGTGTCAGGTGAAACCCACATACTATGTACACCCACAGTAACAATCCGGTGTACCCACTGTTAGAAATGTACAAAGAATAGCTGCCCCCCCTGTATGTAGAAATGTTGATAGGTCTATGCAAAATGTCTCATGGAAGCCCTGCAGGCACAGCATGATCCCTGTTGATCTATGACACAAAGGTGAGCCCTGCTGTAAAAATACACCTTGATTTACCATACACATATGGTATAAATGTGTATACTGTGCGTGCTCACACACTCCAACAAATGTAGTGGATTTCAATCTGCATCACACTGAAAGGTCATACTGGGCATGCTCACACACTTAGACAAATGAAGCAAATGTCAGGCAGGAAGATACTGAAAGGTCATACTGGGCATGCTCATACACTTAGGCTAAATACGGATGTGATGATAAGGGATCTATGGACAAACGTGTATAGTCATCTCTACTTCCAGAAACACATTCACAAAGTGATCTGAAAATCCTGCTATGTGTACACACAAACTGCCAAGGTCTGTGCATGTAGGCCAAAGGAGGTTGACACTACACAGCAGTCATCAGACCTGTCAGAGACTACCACAACACACTTGCGAGGAATCTGACTAGGCACGTTCATCAACTAGAAAAAACAATAAAGAATCTTAACAATAGGATTACTGGCCTCAAATAGTTGCCCCATGTAACAAGAATGAATGTAACCCAAGCTGTACTCAGTGGCATACTGTCTACACAGCAGATCTCTGCCTAACAGACAGGTCCATGTCATGGTTACACTCAGATCTGTTCTGAGTTACAGCTCAGTGGCACTAATTGGACAGAGCCAACTGATACTGGCAACATCCTGGCAGATAGGATCAGTGTTAACTTTACTCCCCTCTCACCCATGAAAGAGCACATGTCTATAATGGAAGACTGCAAAGTTGCTGTCATCATGGCTGCACAGGTTAAAAACACTCTCCGAACCCAGTATCACAGCAGCCAAGGGACTAGATAACTTCCCAGGCTGTGTAGTATCTACTTCCCTGAAGTAAACATTAACATGGAGGTTCTGTAGCTATTGACGTTTCCAGAGGACTGCAAACTAGGAGCCATCATTGTAAACACTAAAGATGTGGACATCCTACCAAAGGGCCTCACTGAGACAGATGGCTGTTGTCCAAGCCATGGGCTGTAGCTCATTGCCAAAAGGTGCATTATCATCACCTTCGTTAAAATCTCTGTAGCCAAGAACTACAACATAGGTGGTAGTATACTTCACACTTTAAGTGTGACAAGAGACTCTGGGCCACGGGTGGACAGTGGATACAACTGTGATAAGCACATTCCCACAGTAGTCAGGAAACCCTCTTATGTGGCACACCTCATCACAAAATATGTCTCATGCAGAATAAAAGAGGACATTGTTCCCCTGTACGCACCACTCACTAGAACTATAAAAGAGTACAACACCACTGTTGCTTTGTACCTCACAAGACAACTACAACAACTGGAAAGCCAGCAGCAATACCTCACAAAGAGCATTATTGGCCTGAAATACATGCCATACACAGACCATCGCGGAATGCTCCATCTGTACTCCCTTGCATATCGCCTACTCATAGGTGTTCACTGCAGAACATCCAAAGCTATGTCAAACATGCAGCTGTTGGATATGATCCACGTAAAACACTCACAATCACCCTAACTTTTGGACCCAAGACCACGAGTGAAATACAAAAGGAAGTTGTGTAGCCATTTACCTTATGGATATCCACCCCTCCAGGTTACTGTCACACCATGAGGCCTTGGAGACCATGCAAGTGCAACTAACATTGGGCAAAGCTGCCCATCAGATTGTAGCCTGCTACAGATCATGTACCTTGTCTCAGGAACCTCACTCAGTATTCTGGAGAACAATGGCAAATATAAAGGTCCTATCAAACACCATTATATGAGGAGATTACAACTACTCAAACAATGAGTAGGTGAATTACTCATATACAATGTCCTTTGCCCAATGTGTCCTACAGTTAAGAAACTCTAACACCCTGGAACAGCTGGTCAGCACGCCCACTAGAGATGACAACATACTGGACATGATCATCACCAACATGGGGTACCAGTGTTCCACAACAGTGATAAACCCCTCGCTGGCAATATCAGATCATTAAGTAATCACACTGGACATCCACATCCTGCCCCCACACCCAGTCAATGAAACCACTGTGAAGACATTTTCAAAAGCAAACAGTACACTTCCCAAGACCAAAGTGGAAAGTCCCAAAGCCCTCTTGCTATAGGATAATGGTATGCAATCTGCCAAATCATTTACAAGTGCATCCTATGAGCATCTACAGGGATGCATGGATTGAGACATCACAAATAAACGCAAGATGCACTCCTCCAAAAATAAGAAAGCAATCTGGTGGTCATTGCCCATAAATAAAATAGACAACAGAAGGAGGAAACTAACACCTGATAGAGCCAACTTCACTAAAGGAAAGGCATCATTGATCATTATTAGGATGAAACAATTATCGCTCATAAAATAATCCAAGCACAGTTTCTAAAGACAAACTGCCAAGGAATGTAAGAATAACAACCACAGAGCCTTCTGTAGCTATATCAGACATGTAGGTGTCAACTTCCAAATATGCTGTCAGCTACTGAAAAAAGTAATGACATACACCAAACCAACTTTCATTGCCCACACCCAGGGGGACAAGTGCAGTGTAAACTTCCCCCATCACCCCCATAAGGGCCTGTGTCTATCACAGAAGGCTGCAGAGACACAGACATCATGGACATGCATGTAAAGACAGCCCTCACCAAAGCTAAGAACACAGCATCAATGTGACTGTAAGTTGTCCCAGGCTGCATCTTACACTAGGCCCACAAGGAACTACACCCTCACCTACATACACTGTCCAGACTCAAGCGTATCACAGGCTATGTACCCAAAGAATGGCATACACTAACAGTCATCCAGCTCCACAAAGGGTGTGCCAAAACAGAACCTGGAAACCATTGCCCAACATGTGTACTCAGCCTGGTCTACAGAGCTATTGAGCAAATTGTCATGGAACCATACACTGAGACATTGGAGATCTCCAGACACTGGACTCTACACAACTTTGCCTTGTTAAATGCATAGCTTGGCTCCCAAACCTAGTTGACTTATTTAAAAAAGTTACCATGAACATAGATGGAGGTGAAAGTAGTTCACACAGCCCACCTGTACCTCACTAAGGGCTTAACACACCATTCCCCACTCAGTCATCATGGACAAGTGTACCAGCTTGAACATGAACAGCTATGTCACAGGATGGGTGGCCAAGTAGCTCACAGATCAAACACACATGTTCATAGTTGCAGGTGCCACGTCCAACTCTAAGCCAGTCACACATGGCGTCACACAGGTCTTGGTCCTGGGACCCCACCTGTTCAGTCGATACTGCTCAAAGGTACACGCAAGCATGGCAGGTGTAAGGCTGAACAGATTTGCAGATGACTGGAAACTGTGGTCCATAATTGACTGTACAGCTGACACAGACATCCTCCAGATGTGTCTTACAGAGACAGATAACTGGTGTCAAAACAATGCCCTCAAGCTGAATGGCAAGAATGCCTAGTCATTTCCTTTGGATAATACAAAGTGCACACAAATTACCATATAGGTGGTAATCCAGCATGTACGGAGAAAATAATTATGACCCTGGGGACACAGGTAGATAGTAAACTCACCTTTGATGATCACATGGCCAAAGTGTTTAGACATTCGTTCAATGTAGGCCAACTAATGTCACCTAATGTAATACACTTCGTATAGTCTGATGATGTCACCATCCTACAAATATACCCGTGGAAAAGAAAACTCCCAGTCATATGTATAGTGTGTCATGTTAATGCGTACTCCTCTAGTATCATGAAGTAGTTAGGTAGGGGTTTGAATTCTGCACTTGGCAACTGTGTGTGTGTTTATATGTGTTCCTCTTGGGAAGGAACAACCTTATAGGAGAGTAGTGAAACACCTCAAAAGTGGTAATGTAACCTTTGTCAAGTGTGATGATGTCAGCATCCTACAAACATACCTGTGGAAAATAACACTCCCAGTAATCCCTATAGTGCATTGGGTTAATGCATACTCCTGAAGTAATTAGGTAGAGGTTTGAATCCTACACCGGGTGACTGCGTATGTGTTTGTGTGTGCTCCCCTTGGGAAGAAAAAACCTTTTAGGAGAGTAGTGAAACACCTCAAAAGTGGTAATGTAACCTTTGACAAGTCTGATGATGTCAGCATCCTACAAGTATACCTGCGTAAAATAAAGCTCCCACTAATCTGTATAGCGCATCGTGTTAATGCGTACTCCTTTAGTATCATTAAATCATTAGGTAGGGGTTTGAATCCAGCACCGGGCAACTGTGAGTTCCTCTTGGGAGAGAATGACCCTCTAGAAGAGTAGTGAAACACCTCAAAAGTGGTAATGTAACCTTTGACAAGTCTGATGATGTCAGCATCCTACAAATATACCTGTGGAAAAAAAATGCTACCAGTAATCCATATAGCATGTTGTGTTAATGTGTATTTCTCTAGTATCATTAAGTAGGGATATGAATTCTGCACCGGGCAACTGTGTATGTGTTCCTCTTTGGAAGGGACAACCTTTTAGGAGAGTAGTGAAACACCTCAAAAGTGGTAATGTAACCTTTGTCAAGTCTGATGATGTCAGCATCCTACAAATATACCTGTGGAAAAAAATGCTCCCAGTAGTCCGTATAGCGCGTTGTGTTGATGCATACTCCACTAGTATCATTAAGTAGTTAGGTAGGGGTTTGAATCCTGCACCAATCAACTGTGTGTATGTGTTCCCCTTGGGAAAGAACAACCTTTTAGGAGAGTAGTGAAACACATCAAAAGTGGTAATCTAACCTTTGTCAAGTCTGATGATGTCACCATCCTATAAATATACCTGTGGAAAAGAAAACTTCAAGTAAAGTGCATAGCGCGTCGTGTTAATACGTACTCCTCTAGTTTCATGAAGTAGTTAGGTAGGGGATTGCATCCTGCATTTGGTGAGTGTGTGAGTTGTATGTGAGTGACACTGTTGGGTAATGTGTTGTGGGTTTTGCTTTTGCCACTGTATGACATATCAGTATGCATTGCACTTGTGAGCTAGCTGTTTGTTAAATACATATCTGTACATGTTACCTCAATGATTGCATGTGTGGGAACCCTGCTTTCTCCAAGAATACAGCTGTCATCCTTGCCAGACTGTGCTGCTGCTTCCCAGACCTTAGGTCACATCTGTATGCTTGTGACAAGGCCAGTCACTGCAGTGATCCCTGGACCTAGGTCATCTGTGTCACACAAAGTCATTACGATTCCTATTGTAATGTGTGAGTGAGGGTCTATGGCCGAGGTATATGTCAGACCTGTTCAAACGCAGCAAAGCCTGTCCATGATGAACAATCTGTGGATATGCATGCAGACCCCTTATTGCTTATGTGATCCATGAAGGGATTCCAGAATACCTTTGGAAATGTGATTAATAAAGGAGAGATGACATAACACTTGGTTGCATGTACACATCGGTACCTGTTCATCATGCTGGTGGCTACTACCTATGTGGTACTGTGGGGATAATATGTTCCTTATAGGTGGATGACAATGCTTAGTTTGGCTTATAGCTTTACAACATGAGTTTGACAACAGGCATCTGTCTGTATGATACCCTTGTGGAGCATGTGTGTGTCATCTGGAGAATGCATTATTGGACACAGTATGCATTACCAGATGTGGACGGACATATCCCTACTGTGATTTCTTGTACCTAAGAGAGCTATATGGCAAACAGGAGTGGTCTCAGTAATGGGTGCAGGTGAATACCAGTGGTTACTGGCATTGTATAGTACCTGAAGAATCCAAATGTGCTGTGTGTCCTACATATGTGTGTCGGTTGTCAAGACATCATCTAACGACTGGTTATGGTCAGGCTGTTGAAGTGATGTATACCACCAGAATGCAAAACAATGACAGATAGTAACAGTATCACCCACAGCACAGTGTCAAACCATGTCATACACACATGTGTAGTCAGGTTCTGGAATGTGTGTTGTACATTATACAACCCCCCCCCCCATTAATATTCAAAAACGTGCACACTGATTGGTCAGCGTGCATGTTGTAAATTAGAGTTATAGTAATGGAAAAAGGTCCAGTCGCCCTGACTTTTTCCATTACTATAACTCTTTTTTCTCACTGTTTTGCTATGTTAAACGAGTTTAACATCGTGAGACAGCTTTAAAAAAAGCAACGGAGATTCTCTGTTGCTTTTTTAAAGCTGTCTCGCTATGTTAAACTCCTTTCAGATCTTGCTTTCTCCGTTGCTTTTTTCAAAATTGTCTCGCCATGTTAAATGGGTTTAACATACCGAGACAGCTTTAAAAAATGCAACAGAGATTCTCCGTTGCTTTTTTTAAAGCTGTCTTGCTATGTTAAACCCATTTAACATAGCGAAAACAGTTTGTCAAAAGCAATGGAGATCTTGCTTTCTCTGTTGCTTTTGCCCACAGTTCTGATGTACTGCGTAGGCATACGCATGTGCAGTACATCAGAACTGCCACAGAATACCAGACAGCTGCAGAAGGGCAGCAAAGATGCAAGGATACAATGCCATTATTTAAGAAAAGTAATTATTTTTTTTCCTTAAATAATGTCATTGTATAATAGCAATAACCCACTTCTGGGTGTGGGTAATGCTGGATTTACCCACGGTTGCTTTGTTTGGCCACTCGGGCTTCACTCTCATGACCAAACCATGCCAACCATGGGTAAATCCAGCATTACCCAAACCCAGGCGTGGGTTATTGCTATAATGCATACTGGCCACCAATAGAAACTATGGAGTGTTACTGTGTAATACAGAGCATGTCACCCTGGCCATGTGTCTACTATGCACGTACATGCAGACAGTGCACCTCCACCATGTTCACAACTGTGCACCTGCAAATCTGTGCTACACACATCCCACACATACTGTCCACTCTCTAACACATGCTGCCAATACTACACACATCAGCCAAGTGGCACGTGGCCAGAAAATACACAATTGGAACCAACACTGGTGTAAACAACACTACAATGAAAATCATAGATTTAGTGCATCATGCCTGCTCAGCTACACCTTCAAGCATATCATTACACTCTACAGCTGACAGCATGCTAACATTGCTATACTGCTATATAGACACCCTGTGCATCAGCACCATGGTAGCCTGTTCCTGCATCGATGTTACAGATGACAGGAGGCAGCACAGGTTTCATCATATGCACAGGGTGTGTTGTTGGTTCACCAGAGGCCTACAGTAAGACATCCAATTGATATATGTGTGTGTGTGTGTGTGTGTGTGTGTGTGTGTGTGTGTGTGTGTGTGTGTGTGTGTGTGAGAGTGTGTGTGTGTGTGTGTGTGTGTGTGTGTGTGTGTGTGTGTTTGTGTGTGTGTGTGTGTGTGTGGCAAGAATACTGTGATGGGCCAATGTTGTTGTAATGTGTGTGGGTATATGTTAGACCTAGGTGTCTGGAGTACGTGTGTGTGTCTGCATGCACACAGTTCCACCATGTGGCTGCCATATACGGGTATTTGTGGGACAGCCACAGACTGTACCTGTGAGGCTTTATATATCACTGCCTCTGGCCATGGATATGGTACCTGTGCCTGGCAGGGGTGCTACTGACACTATCAGGTACTAAGACAGACTGGGTACTATCCTCAGAGGTGGATGGATGCACACTGGACACAGGTCCCTGCTGGGACTGTCCAGAGCCACATGCACGTGGTCTTCTAGGACATTCTATGGACAGACCACCCCCAACATTGCTGGGGCTGGTACTGGCACTACGGGAGCAGCTGTGGCTTGAGGGAAATCTGCGGTGACTGCTAGCTGCTGATGTTGCTGGCATACATCCACGTCGACGTCTCAACCATCCTGCACTGTCCTGACATGTGGACATGACATTGCAGAGGATATCTAATGTCTCTCCCCAACGTCTATCAGTGACCTCGATGTAATGTCGGATGGCACCTGCTAAGGTCACAGATACTGTCAATGACAGTGGTGTTATGGGCTCTCTGTGCCCTTAGTCCCTGTCTGGTGTACCGTTCCATACATGCCTGTGCATCCATGACAGCCTGGAACATGCATGACGTTGTCAGACCTGTGGCACATCTGCCAGTGGCATGATGAGCAGCAGTGTTCTTACGAGAACCCCTGGAAATCTGCCTATGTGGCACCCTTCCAGACATCTGGGTATGGCTGCTGTGTTGGGATGCATGTGCCATGGATACCACACTGTCCTGGCCAATGCCAACAGTACGCTGTCCCTCAGCTATGGGCATTGGTGATGGATGTATTGGCAGTATGACTGTATGCATGGATGGGGTGGACAGCTGTGTACTGTCAATTGGTGGTCCAGTGACAGACCCTGGCAAGCATGCCTGTGCCTCAACACACGTATCTTCATTATCACTATGTGGCTCAGTGACATCAGTTTCCCTGCTGCAGTGAACCAGCCCTAACACAGCACCTCTGGAAGGGAGACAGGAAACACACTTTACGACCTGTACATGATGTTGGCACACATACACACATGAACACATGCACACATGCACACATGAACACATGCACACATGCACACATACACACATGCACACAAATACACTCCTCACTACAGCAGGTACCCACACACACCACAAGCAATCCAAAACATATTTAATAGTGGTTGAAGGTGTGTTACAGTATCACAAGGCAAACAGTCATATCACACATGTCAGCATGCAGAAAGTTTGTTGCTCAAGACCATGCAGTGCGAGTGTAGACAGCCCATGTTAATAACAGTATACATGGTTTGATGTATGTGTGCTGTTGTTCAGTGATTGGCCTCACAGCCACTCGTTACATGGGTTTGTAAGGTGCCCAATAGGGAGCATTGACTAACATGAATGTGTTATGTGTTGAAGAGTGTCGCACAGCCCAGTGATAGGCCTCTACCCCTCAGGTATATTATGTGTACTGTGCAGATGACATGTGGGATACTGAAGTGTGACCTTTCAGCAGGTGTCTGGATACGCTATGGGTAGCATGTTAAGGTGTACTGCTTATGACAAAGTTGTGTATGTTGTGAACATGTGTATCAACTATGCCTATTCAATGTCCAGTATGGCATTGCCACAATTGTGTGTGCTGCTCTGTGTATTGCATGTAATTGAGGCAGCTACTGTCATTACTGAGATGTGCATAGACTCACAGCAAACATGCACAGCATGCATTATGCGTAGGTGTGTTACATGTACATGGCCTACACCTCACCTATGACATGCACATTTCATTAGCAATATTAAAATTATAACACACTCACCAGCATCGACTGGCTGCCTTGCTGTCACACCAGAGGGACCTACAAGAATATGAGACAGTTTGTCAGTGAATCAATAGAAAAGCATGCACGGAAGCAACTGCACGGCTCAGTAGGTAATCCAACAAAACAAAAAGAGGGATCCAGCAGAACATGACCCAATATAAAACTTTTATTGGTAAAATACCATATCAAAATTAAGCAGAGCGTATTGCACAAACCGGTTTCGGCTGGTAAACTAGACACAGCCTTCCTCAGTGTGAAACAAGCAAATTCAAAGCTGAAATTAAATACACTGCAAAGAAACATGATTGGATAAACCTAAAGCTTGTCATTTAAACCTGGTGGAAATAAACCACCTAACTTAATTATCCATTTTTTCTCTTTAGAGTTTAATAGAGAATGCCAACCTGTTTTATTCACTTTTTTGCCATGAATAATGTCAATAATAGTAAAGTGAAAACTAGCTGTAGGATGTGTTTGCTGATGTTTATATAAAGCATTGTGTATTTTGCCTTTTTTAATATTACTTATGTGCTCCGAGATCCTTAATCTTAATGGTCTAGATGTTTGACCAATATAGAATGTGCCACATGTACATGTGGCTAAATAAACTACCCAATCGGAGCTACAATTAGCAAAGAATTTGATATTATATACAGTGGCAGAATTTCTGCTAGTAAATTCTTTTGTTTTGGAAACTTTATTGCAGTTAGTGGAATGTCCACAAGGGTAACAACCAACAGGTATGCTGCCAGTAAGAGTGGTTTGTATTGGTTCTGGGAGACTGTTGTCATGCACATGTTTATAATGATTAAAATGGCTGCCCAAATTTCTGCCTTTCCTGAAAGAAAAAAGGCAACGGTCAGGAACAATATTGGACAAATCATTGTCATACAATAGTAGATTCCAATGTCTATTGACGCTCTGGATAAGGCTATCCGAATTCCAGCCATAAGTAGTAGTAAATCTAATGGGTTGATGGGTAGATTTATCAACAATTTTATATGCTAGTAAGTCATCCCTGTTCATATGGTTAACTTTATTGATAGCATCGAAAACATGCCCCATTTTGTATCCCCTGGACCTAAAGCGTCTGGTTAAATCCCTGCTTTCTGCTTGAAATGAAGACTCATCAGAACAGATGCGTTTCGTCCTTATGAATTGAGATTTTGGAATGTTCTTAGCAATATGTGGGGGATGAAAACTGGAGGCATGTAGTATAGTGTTATATTCTGGATGTTTCCTATGAACAAGAGTCCCCAAAGTATGATCTGATAATCTATTGACAGATACAGCAAGAAAAGTAATGTGATTATAGTCATAATGTAAGGTAAACTCCAAACCCCATTTGTTATTGTTAAGATATGCTAAGAAATCAAACAAGCCTGCAAGTTCCCCCTTCCATACAGCCCAGCAATCATCGAGATAACGTCTCCAAATGTCAAGTTGTTCCAAGTAGATGTTATTATTACTATTGTATATAAGATCATTCTCAACATAGGCCATAAACAGGTCCGCATAGATGGGTGCAAAAGAGGAACCCATAGCGGTACCTTTAGTCTGCCAGTAACATATGTCCTGATAAAAGAAGACATTGTTGGTTAATACATATGATGCCATATCCAACAGAAATTCATTATAGTCTGAGGAATACAAACCAGAGCTATTAAGCCAAAAGGCCAGGGCCTCTAAACCACCAGAATGGGGAATATTAGTGTACAGTGCACTTACATCAAAAGTACACATGCGCCAATCCGGCTCAAGTTGTGTATCAGAAATAATTTGTAAGAAGTTAGTTGTATCACGTAATCTTGAGCGGATGGAAGAGAGTAGAGGCTTCAATTTGCTAGTCAAAAAAAGAGATAAAGGCTCTGTGATGTATCCCCTGCCTGAAACAATCGGTCTACCCGGTGGCTGTCTGGGGTCTTTGTGAACCTTTGGCAAAAAATAAATATATTGATTCAAGGGATCCCGAACCAAAAGTTGGTGCATGGTGTCATTATCAATTATGGAAGCGTCCTTAGCATGGGACAAAAATTCTTCAATTTCCTTTTGAAATTTAGGTGTTGGATTAATGACCATCCTTGCATAATATTTTTCATCAGATAGTTGTCTCATAGCTTCCTGATCATAATATTGCCAATCAAGGACCACAACAGCACCACCTTTGTCCCCTGAAATAATCACAATGTCATGATTGTTTTGTAAATCAATAATTGACTTTTGTTCAGATGTAGAGATGTTATTATTTTTAATAGTGAATACTGACCTGGCATAATGTAAATCTTTGAGAATATTATTCTGAAACTGTAGGACAACAGGATGCATGGGTGGAGTAAATTGTGATTTGTGATAAATAAATTTATCTGAAAACCCAAAATCATTATTAGTGTATCCAAAAAACATTCTTAGATTCAGCAATCTACAAAAGGAAACAACATATTGTGCAAAGGAGTCTTCGGCAACAAAAAAAACGGGAACAAATGTTAACCCTTTATTCAAAATAGTTACTTCAGATTCTGACAAAACATGACTAGAAAGGTTTAAAACATTGTTGTTAGGAGAAGAATCTAATCCTTCATCGCTAGTTGTAGTAATCCTTGTATACCGCTTGTAGCCTTTGTGCTTCCTGCCACCTCTTTTGTATTTATTCCTAAAGGGACCCCTGGTGTAGCCCGTTTGGGTAGGGGTGACCCTAATGCAGTCTGTAGTTCACTCTCAAGACCAGATGATGGCTCATCCGTAGAAGAGCCAGTGTCAGAAATATAGTTCTTCAATATAGATTTAGGTCTTTTTCTCTTAGAAGGACGACTGTGCTGTACATTAAATTTAACATGTTTGGTAGAACTAAAAGGATTGCTACCCTGATAATCGGCCAAGTCCCTATTAAACTTTTGAATTTTCTTAGCCTTACGTTGGGTTTCCAGATTATTCATATCAGAAACTACCTTGTTGAGTTGTTTAGAAAAAAAGCTTTCATTCTCAAAAGGTTTAAGGTCATTAGCCAGACCTGAAACAATATTGACTTCCTTGTCAATCACACACTCATAAAACCTATTGAGAGCCTTAACAAAAGACATGCTGGCTTGGTGTTGAATACCAGCCCATTCCTGTGATAGGTCTTCACCAATTTCTGCCACTAGGGGCTGAATCCTTACTCTTAACCCTCGTGGGGTGATGTCTTTAGCAATGTATGCTTTGAATAATTTCGCATGCCAAATAGTAGATCTTAATGATCTAAGGTGTTTGTATAATTTATCAAATGCCAAATTACAAGTGATTTCAGAACCCATAGGAACATCCAGATTCTGATCATTGGTATTGGATCCCAGTCCAAAAACTCTTAGGTCTTCCCTATCAGAGGATAGACCTGAAACCAAACTGAGGAGATCCATAGGACTGAATGGAATGGGACTTGATAAAGATAGACAATAATAGCTCAAAGGCTACGTCACAAGAAAGACAATAATGGACCCAAAGTAAATGGACCACGTCTCACAAATGGAATAATTCAAATTGTACAGTATTGAGGATAAATAAGTAATAATAAATCTAAACAGCAATGGTAGAAAAAGGACTTGAAATATCTAGAAACCCAAAATTATTGTCCACAATATAATGTGGATCTAAATTGTAAATAGAAAAACAGAGGTTGCCCAGATGACCAGGGGAGCAAACAGCAAAGGGGTCCCTCAAATAAGAAAAAGACCAAAGAGGATCCTACACTAAATAAAACACTAGATGATATTATAACATCAGTGTCATAAGAGAAGGTCACATGTAATAAGATGTAATGTTCAAGTATTATAAACACAATGGCTGCATACCCAAATAATGTTAGTGGTAAAAAGCATAGAAAATATATGACAACAATGGTCACAATATCAAAGCTAAACCCAATGTAATAAGAATTCTGTTTTTGTTACAATGGCCTCAAAATGTGGAATGAAACAGACCCATTTTTAAGACAAATGTGCTGGTATAAAGTGATAGATTGTTGGAATAGTAGGGCTAGTACAAGAATTTAACTAGATGGCTAGTGTACAGAATTTGTATAATCTAATAAATTTGAAACCCTGTCAGTACAGTTCAAAACTTGTTATGAATATCAGAATGTTCTAAACAGACTATATCTATGATACAGATAATATTATTAATGATGGTAACAAAATCTAAATAATCATAAATAGTCATGTAGCTTATATTCATCAGCAAGTAAGAAAGATCAATCCTGCACCTATGTGCACATATAATGTATATATATTTTTAAAAAACTGGCTAACAAAAAGAACAAAATTGACCAAAAACTGACAA
Organism: Protopterus annectens; assembly: GCF_019279795.1. NCBI lineage: Eukaryota > Metazoa > Chordata > Ceratodontiformes > Protopteridae > Protopterus > Protopterus annectens. The sequence goes on along the minus strand of NC_056730.1, from coordinate 637,050,073 downwards.
TGGTTATATAGAATTAAATGATCAATACAATATTCAGTATACAAGTTCAATTTGTCCATCAAGTAGATCAAAACAGAGCAAACAAACCGTTTAGAACAATGTGCTAAATGAAACCAACAATATGATCTCAAAAAATATAGCAAAGTCAATAATCTGAGCACATAAAAAAGGTTAGTTCAGAGTCATGACACAATGTCTGCGATAACTCAAATGTCTCCCTCATTCATTGAATTGACCCAAAAGTTATAAATCCAATGAGAGATATATGAACGAATAGTTCCATCAAAATAAAGGTGTAACAGTCAGAGAATCATGGCATATATTCCAAACGTATCAATGCTTGCTATAAAAAATAAAAATAAACCAATATACTCAGCATCAAAGTAGCCCCGAATGGTTTCCAAACAATCACCACTGTAAAATGATCCAGAAGATATCAACGGCCAACACAGTGTTTCTTTGCAGTGTATTTAATTTCAGCTTTGAATTTGCTTGTTTCACACTGAGGAAGGCTGTGTCTAGTTTACCAGCCGAAACCGGTTTGTGCAATACGCTCTGCTTAATTTTGATATGGTATTTTACCAATAAAAGTTTTATATTGGGTCATGTTCTGCTGGCTCCTTCTTTTTGTTTTGTTGGATTACCTACTGAGTCGTGCAGTTGCTTCCATGTATGCTTTTCTATTGATTCACTGACTTTTCTATAGCATGCTGGAAGCCTGACCCTGTAAGGGCTTTGCTTTCTCAGCCCTTACATTTATTTTTTCATCCCTACTATATTTGGATTACCTATTGCTTTAATATCCATTTAATCTTTACTGCCAACCATTATTCCCTTTGTTCGAGTGTGTTTGGGATTTTTTTTGATCGTTTCATTATTTTGGTCCGGTTTTGGATCCATTATATACTTTTTTCAGCTTTGTGAACTAATTGCTGAAATTCGTTGTTTTGGACTTATTATTCAGTACCATTTGGTCGCTACATATTTTTATGGCCACTAGTTAAGACTGCCATTCAATTTCTGTATGCTTGCTTACTGTGGAGATTAAGCAGTTGGCAATTGCTTCTTGCACTCAGGAAGTGCCGTTTTGACGGTTACGCTTCTCCTTCAGTTGGGCGTTGGCGTGGCTTTGGTGCGGTTTGTCGTTCACTCCAGGGACAGCTGTTTTCATCATCTTCATTTCTCTATGTGGGGACTGCCTTCCAAACCACAGGGGTTTTGATTTATGTCAAGCAGATGGTTTTTCTTCTATCTATGTGGATTCTGACACGCTTGGATATATGATATTGATTGTCTTGCCTGGTACAGACTCTGTTTGTACGGCCTGCTGTTTATACACTGTGTTGGCCGTTGATATCTTCTGGATCATTTTACAGTGGTGATTGTTTGGAAACCATTCGGGGCTACTTTGATGCTGAGTATATTGGTTTATTTTTATTTTTTATAGCAAGCATTTATACGTTTGGAATATATGCCATGATTCTCTGACTGTTACACCTTTATTTTGATGGAACTATTCGTTCATATATCTCTCATTGGATTTATAACTTTTGGGTCAATTCAATGAATGAGGGAGACATGTGAGTTATCGCAGACATTGTGTCATGACTCTGAACTAACCTTTTTTATGTGCTCAGATTATTGACTTTGCTATATTTTTTGAGATCATATTGTTGGTTTCATTTAACACATTGTTCTAAACGGTTTGTTTGCTCTGTTTTGATCTACTTGATGGACAAATTGAACTTGTATACTGAATATTGTATTGATCATTTAATTCTATATAACCATTGTCAGTTTTTGGTCAATTTTGTTCTTTTTGTTAGCCAGTTTTTTAAAAAAATATATACATTATATGTGCACATAGGTGCAGGATTGATCTTTCTTACTTGCTGATGAATATCAGCTACATGACTATTTATGATTATTTAGATTTTGTTACCATCATTAATAATATTATCTGTATCATAGATATAGTCTGTTTAGAACATTCTGATATTCATAACAAGTTTTGAACTGTACTGACAGGGTTTCAGATTTATTAGATTATACAAATTCTGTACACTAGCCATCTAGTTAAATTCTTGTACTAGCCCTACTATTCCAACAATCTATCACTTTATACCAGCACATTTGTCTTAAAAATGGGTCTGTTTCATTCCACATTTTGAGGCCATTGTAACAAAAACAGAATTCTTATTACATTGGGTTTAGCTTTGATATTGTGACCATTGTTGTTATATATTTTCTATGCTTTTTACCACTAACATTATTTGGGTATGCAGCCATTGTGTTTATAATACTTGAACATTACATCTTATTACATGTGACCTTCTCTTATGACACTGATGTTATAATATCATCTAGTGTTTTATTTAGTGTAGGATCCTCTTTAGTCTTTTTCTTGTTTGAGGGACCCCTTTGCTGTTTGCTCCCCTGGTCATCTGGGCAACCTCTGTTTTTCTATTTACAATTTAGATCCACATTATATTGTGGACAATAATTTTGGGTTTCTAGATATTTCAAGTCCTTTTTCTACCATTGTTGTTTAGATTTATTATTACTTATTTATCGTCAATACTGTACAATTTGAATTATTCCATTTGTGAGACGTGGTCCATTTACTTTGGGTCCATTATTGTCTTTCTTGTGACGTAGCCTTTGAGCTATTATTGTCTATCTTTATCAAGTCCCATTCCATTCAGTCCTATGGATCTCCTCAGTTTGGTTTCAGGTCTATCCTCTGATAGGGAAGACCTAAGAGTTTTTGGACTGGGATCCAATACCAATGATCAGAATCTGGATGTTCCTATGGGTTCTGAAACCACTTGTAATTGGCATGCAAAATTATTCAAAGCATACATTGCTAAAGACATCACCCCACGAGGGTTAAGAGTAAGGATTCAGCCCCTAGTGGCAGAAATTGATGAAGACCTATCACAGGAATGGGCTGGTATTCAACACCAAGCCAGCATGTCTTTTGTTAAGGCTCTAAATAAGTTTTATGAGCGTGTGATTGACAAGGAAGTCAATATTGTTTCAGGTCTGGCTAATGACCTTAAACCTTTTGAGAATGAAAGCTTTTTTTCTAAACAACTCAATAAGGTAGTTTCTGATATGAATAATCTGGAAACCCAACTTAAGGCTAAGAAAATTCAAAAGTTTAATAGGGACTTGGCCGATTATCAGGGTAGCAATCCTTTTAGTTCTACCAAACATGTTAAATTTAATGTACAGCACAGTCATCCTTCTAAGAGAAAAAGACCTAAATCTGTATTGAAGAACTATATTTCTGACACTGGCTCTTCTACGGATGAGCCATCATCTGGTCTTGAGAGTGAACTACAGACCGCATTAGGGTCACCCCTACCCAAACGGGCTTCACCAGGGGTCCCTTTAGGAATAAATACAAAAGAGGTGGCAGGAAGCACAAAGGCTACAAGCGGTATACAAGGATTACTACAACTAGCAATAAAGGATTAGATTCTTCTCCTAACAACAATGTTTTAAACCTTTCTAGTCATGTTTTGTCAGAATCTGAAGTAACTATTTTGAATAAAGGGTTAACATTTGTTCCCGTTTTTTTTGTTGCCGAAGACTCCTTTGCACAAGATGTTGTTTCCTTTTGTAGATTGCTGAATCTAAGAATGTTTTTTGGATACACTAATAATGATTTTGGGTTTTCAGATAAATTTATTTATCACAAATCACAATTTACTCCACCCATGCATCCTGTTGTCCTACAGTTTCAGAATAATATTCTCAGAAATTTACATTATGCCAGGTCAGTATTCACTATTAAAAATAATAACATCTCTACATCTGAACAAAAGTCAATTATTGATTTACAAAACAATCATGACATTGTGATTATTTCAGCAGACAAAGGTGGTGCTGTTGTGGTCCTTGATTGGCAATATTATGATCAGGAAGCTATGAGACAACTATCTGATGAAAAATATTATGCAAGGATGGTCATTAATCCTACACCTAAACTTCAAAAGGAAATTGAAGAATTTTTGTCCCATGCTAAGGACGCTTCCATAATTGATAATGACACCATGCACCAACTTTTGGTTCGGGATCCCTTGAATCAATATATTTATTTTTTGCCAAAGGTTCACAAAGACCCCAGACAGCCACCGGGTAGACCGATTGTTTCAGGCAGGGGATACATCACAGAGCCTTTATCTCTTTTTTTGACTAGCAAACTGAAGCCTCTACTCTCTTCCATCCGCTCAAGATTACGTGATACAACTAACTTCTTAAAAATTATTTCTGATACACAACTTGAGCCGGATTGGCGCATGTGTACTTTTGATGTAAGTGAACTGTACACTAATATTCCCCATTCTGGTGGTTTAGAGGCCCTGGCCTTTTGGCTTAATAGCTCTGGTTTGTATTCCTCAGACTATAATGAATTTCTGTTGGATATGGCATCATATGTATTAACCAACAATGTCTTCTTTTATCAGGACATATGTTACTGGCAAACTAAAGGTACCGCTATGGGTTTCTCTTTTGCACCCATCTATGCGGACCTGTTTATGGCCTATGTTGAGAATGATCTTATATACAATAGTAATAATAACATCTACTTGGAACAACTTGACATTTGGAGACGTTATCTTGATGATTGCTGGGCTGTATGGAAGGGGGAACTTGCAGGCTTGTTTGATTTCTTAGCATATCTTAACAATAACAAATGGGGTTTGGAGTTTACCTTACATTATGACTATAATCACATTACTTTTCTTGATGTATCTGTCAATAGATTATCAGATCATACTTTGGGGACTCTTGTTCATAGGAAACATCCAGAATATAACACTATACTACATGCCTCCAGTTTTCATCCCCCACATATTGCTAAGAACATTCCAAAATCTCAATTCATAAGGATGAAATGCATATGTTCTGACGAGTCTTCATTTCAAGCAGAAAGCAGGGATTTAACCAGACGCTTTAGGTCCAGGGGATACAAAATGGGGCATGGTTTCGATGCTATCAATAAAGTTAACCATATGAACAGGGATGACTTACTAGCATATAAAATTGTTGATAAATCTACCCATCAACCCATTAGATTTAATACTACTTATGGCAGGAATTCAGATAGCCTTATCCAGAGCGTCAATAGACATTGGAATCTACTATTGTATGACAATGATTTGTCCAATATTGTTCCTGACCGTTGCCTTTTTTCTTTCAGGAAAGGCAGAAATTTGGGCAGCCATTTTAATCATTATAAACATGTGCATGACAACAGTCTCCCAGAACCAATACAAACCACTCTTACTGGCAGCATACCTGTTGGTTGTTACCCTTGTGGACATTGCACTAACTGCAATAAAGTTTCCAAAACAAAAGAATTTACTAGCAGAAATTCTGCCACTGTATATAATATTAAATTCTTTGCTAATTGTATCTCAGACTGGGTAGTTTATTTAGCCACATGTACATGTGGCGCATTCTATATTGGTCAAACATCTAGACCATTAAGATTAAGGATCTCGGAGCACATAAGTAATATTAAAAAAGGCAGAATACATAATGCTTTATATAAACATCAGTAAACACATCCTACAGCTAGTTTTCACTTTACTATTATTGACATTATTCATGGCAAAAAAGTGAATAAAACAGGTTGGCATTCTCTATTAAACTCTAAAGAGAAAAAATGGATAATTAAGTTAGGTGGTTTATTTCCACCAGGTTTAAATGACAAGCTTTAGGTTTATCCAATCATGTTTCTTTGCAGTGTATTTAATTTCAGCTTTGAATTTGCTTGTTTCACACTGAGGAAGGCTGTGTCTAGTTTACCAGCCGAAACCGGTTTGTGCAATACTCTCTGCTTAATTTTGATATGGTATTTTACCAATAAAAGTTTTATATTGGGTCATGTTCTGCTGGCTCCTTCTTTTTGTTTTGACAGTTTGTCAGTGGCCACAACTGTGCCATTGCTACTGTGAGTTTGCTAAACTACAGTAATACAACAGTTGACAGTCACAGGCGTACAGATTATATTCCAAATATCAGTATTGCACAACACTATGCAGCACAACTGCTAAACACACAGTACACATGTCACATATGCATAATCTGCCAATACAGATAACAGTAGTCTACAGATAGGTCATGTTACCTGCACGCTCCATGTCAACATGCTGGGTGTCTCCGGCCTCCATGATGACACATGTCAGTTGCTGTTCCTGTGGTTGCCCAGGAGCCACCACACTTAGGGGCAGCTCCTCCACTCTGGTGAGTGGGGGATGAATGGCAACCCCTCCACCTGTGGCAAGCTGTTGTCGATGGATATCAGACGCACGCTGCTGGACATGTCTAATTAAATCACTGTAGTGATGGCGTACCTGCTCATATGTCCAGTTATGCATGCCTATGTCATTTACCAGATGAATGAGATCTTGCCACAGTGCAGTCCACTCATGCTGGTCCTGGCTGGTTCTAGAGAACAGCAGGGTGTAGTGCTGCACCAGGCTGTTATGTATTTCTGCCTCCTCTGCAGCTGTATAACATGGGTTTCTTTGTTGGGACATACCCCTGGAACACAAACAAGATGTGTGAGCAAGTCAAGTGGCACACTTATCCTAAAGTACAGATATCAATTACCTGCCATATTTTGCATCCGATTGGTTGTCAGAGGATAGACATGTTCAATACCACATATTAGTGCTCAGGCCACAACTGGCTGACAGTGCCTGCCACGCTCTATATATCAAACCATGTTCTGCACAGCAGTAAAGAGAAGCCAGTATGTAAGACTATACACCAGTACATGGCACACTGTATGTGACACAATGCACCACCTAGCCACAGGAGGTATATATCAAGCTGATGCATAAAGAAAGATGTCATCCATTGCAAAGAATGTAAAGTACAGTTACAGTATTACCAGTATACCACAGTAGTCTTTGATGCCAAACCCCTGCCTAACATATGTGCACAGTTGTTGATATAGGTGGCATACTACTGTACTAGACTATACATGTTGCTAGATACACACGTATGCCCTGTAACACAGATATGATTGAGGGCATGGTACAGGCATAATTACACACAGATCAGACATACATACAACACACAAATGTATGCCAACCCAGATGAGCTTTACCTATGTACCATGCAGTACTGTGTGTCACTACTTACAAAACTGTATGCCTGAGGTATGTAATCTGTGAGGACTACAGGGAACACACAAAACAATGTTTCCAAGCAATGTGAACATACACCATACTGTACTGTTTATGCCTACAGCTTCAGGTAGTACTACAGTTCATATGGGAGTTGGATTCACCAGCAGTACCACTCACTAAGCATACATGTATTGCTTTAGCCTACAATGGGACACCACAGTTGACAACAAGGGACTACGTCATACCATATGCCATACTACTTTTTCTGCCTAGCAGTAGCATGCACATCTTTTGCTGGGATCACAGCTAGGACACAAACTACCATGACAGAAACAATTTCACATTAAGCTATCACACCTTTACAGACCTTGCACACATTCACCAACACATTCACCATCACACTCAGTCAACCTCACATAGCAATTATTGCACTAAGTACATGTGTGTGTGCATCATGTCATGGGTAGGTAATACGCTATTGGCCCTAGGGCCTACAGCAGCCTAGCCATACGCTACCCTGGCCTTTGACACACATGTAATTTAATTTCACTTGCCCCTGTCAACCAGATCCACAGAGGTGATTCCCAGGGTGTATTTCCTATCTATTTCCTATCTCCCCAACAATCATCAGGAGTATTTATGACAACTGCTAATGTTTTCTATTGATAGGTGGTTTGTTCCAGAGTATGGCATGTCTCTGAGTTAGGACTATATCCCTCCAGCATGTACTGTTTAGTGAGCTGACAAGGTTTAGGGCCCTAGAGTGTGTATCTGGGAGGGATTGTAATATGTTTAGGTGGAGGATGTCCAACAGCTATGGGTGTGACATAGCTCTGTATGTTAGGCAGGGGTCACCTCTGGGTAGGCGCTATGCAACACAGTGTAGCTGTGGTTTTGTGAGTCTGTCTGCATAGGGCATCTGTTTGAGGCCGGTATTACTCTTTGTGAGGTATGTCTGTGGCCTTTCCAGTTGCTGTAGTTGGCACTGTACTCTCTAATGGGTTTTAAGTGTGATGAGCAGAGGGGAACACTGACTTATATTTCCCCTAGATGACACTCCTTTTGTGGTGAGGTGTACCACATAGACAGAGTACATGACTAGTGTGGCATTGTGATTATCAAAGGGGAGGCTACTGTCCACCTGTGTCCCATGTTCCCTTATCACACCTTCGGTGTTAGGTAGACTACCACCTATGTGGTAGTTAATGGGTACAGTGTTCTGGCAAGAAGGGATGGCACTGCAGTGTCAACACTGAGCTTCAGTCCATACCTTGGTCGCCAGGCACCTGTCACAGTAAGCATGCCCCATGTCTCTCTCCATCTCTCTCTCTCTCTCTCTCTCTATATATATATATATATATATATATATATATATATATATATACACACACACACACACACACACACACACACACATACATACATACATACATACATACATATAAACATCCATTGCTGTACATATAGATGCACATATAGGCACATATACAGTCCACTATTCATGGTGGGAATATCAATTATGCGACAGTTGTGAGATATACAGTTATGTAATAATATTGCACAGTGTTGTGCAGACTGCATTGAAGGTGTCCTCAGCCCATGTAGCTTTAGCAGGCCTCACTGGCTGCAGCACTGCAAAACTGACAGAGCATACCCACAGTGTTTAACCACCACATGTCATATACCAGCACTGCATGCTGTTTTCTTTGTCACACACTGCAACCTACATATAAATATGCACATAACCTTCCACAACGTATATATATATATATATATATATATATATATATATATATATATATACACACACACACACACACACACACACCCTTCACAAACAGTTGCAGTATGTCCCTTGCCCTATGCACATGTACAGATACATATAGATACATACTGCTGCCACATATGGATGATTCACAGTATGTAGAGTACTCTTCATAAATATCTACTACATGCCAACAAATACATATGTGTTACATACCTTTCCTTTGTATTGCTCTGTTCCGTCTGTTTTTAAAGGAAATACATTTTTTTAATTTTTTTTTCTCTGTCTGTTGCTGTTGCTCTTTCTTTTTCTGCATCTCTCTGTTTCTGTCTCTTTGTCTGTCTTTGTCTGTGTCTGTGTCTCTGCCTCTGTCTCTGTCTCTGCCTCTGTCTATGTCTCTGTCTCTGTCTCTCTCTCTCTCTTGCTGCAATGAGATTATTGCATGTGTGGACAGCAAGTACAGCCGGCTTTTCCAGGTATCTGCACATGTGCATGTGATGGCCACTGCATCAGTTGTTGCCCACCATTTACTAATTGCATGCAGCCTGCTGTGTGGTAATTGCAGTACTCACTGTCATAGCAGCCCACTGCTATAAAATGCTAGGTTAGGTAGGCGTAGCCCTTTCAGCTTTCCAAAGTGGGGCCCATGATTTTTTGCTGTTGACACCGTTGTGTCAGTCAGAAGGTTGGTATACTTCTTATATCTGAAGCTAGGGTTGTAGCCAGTGATTTGCATGTTGTACTCAAACCTGAATGTTGCTGCTTCTAGTACACACTTGTCAGTGTAGAATTTTACTCACCCCTCCAAATGCTTACACAAGATACATGGCAGTATGTACTTTCTTTTCTAATTAGACAATTAACTACCATACAAAAGTAGATATTGCAATGTATTCCTCTGGCACATGAACTGTTTGTGAACTACTATACTATAAATATTAATTACCTCACTTTTGAACAGTTTGTTATTTATTTGTGTTGGCATTAGCACAGGCTGCTCAAGACAACTGGACACATTTCCGTACTGAGTATGCCTACCTACATCATTGGTAGAGCCTGAATACACAGGTATATTGTTCTTTTGGGTAAGGGTGCAGAAGTGCAGAGAACATTATATATTATTGTGTGATGTTTATCTTGCTGAACATATAGGGTTGCTGTGTACCTGTTAGTCTAACAAGGCAAGTAGTCTGTCTGCGTAGCTCCCACTTGTGGACATATCCAGATGGTAGCCAGAGGTTAGCCTATTATTCTTTGTCTGTGCACCACACCAGTCTTTTCTGCACTGGAACAATGGCATTGTCACAGTTGGTTGCTACCAGTACATGGCTACATCCTTTGATATTTCTGTGTTGTACTCCTACATAAGAGTATGCTTGTGTGACTCATTCCAAAGCTATTTGCAGAGTGTGTAACAGCAGAAAAGCTGAAATGCCTGTGTGTTTCTGCCTCTGCCAGGCCTCTGCAACACTTAGGTATGTATTTGAACAGCCTCAGGGAAAGGTACATGTAAGTGAGGTACACCTGTAATATATTGCAGACATTAAGCTGACACTGTGAGAGAATCAGAGCATATGTATTAATGCCCCTTTTCTGACGTGCATGCAGTGTGTACTCTTACTTATTGACATTATTCATTAAGTGTAATTCCCCACTTTTTGGCCTAACGTCAGTACGTTTCAGAGGGATTCTGAGGGACACAGCTAACACTTGTTTACGAATCAGGGACATCCCTGAAAAACAGTCACAGTTGGGAAGTATGGCCTCTGCCCTATTCAAATATGCCAGTTTTTATCCTGCTCTGATACTGTGTGGGGTTTGTAAAGTGCTACTGTAACCTTATTTCCTGTTAGAATGGCTGGTTCTCTTTTCACAGTCATGTCATGCTATTCCACAACAACTGCTGGTAAAGATCCACAGAACAAGATTTGTGTTATGGCATTCCTATTTTCCATTTACATTCACTCATTGTAATGCATGATATATTTATTACAGCACTAGCTTGTTGTATGTCTACTGTGGCTTAGTGGTACTTCATGCATTGTAGTGTGTCCAAGGTCCGGGGTTAGAGACTGACAGAGGTGTTTTATTTTGCTGCTCAGCAGAACAAGGGCCCTGCCATGCAGAGTGACTAAGGCACTTTTAAGCAGTTGTAAGCGGGTTTGCATGGGTTTGCGCAAAGCTTAGCAATACTTAGCTAAGAGCACACATGCGCACACTCGCTCAAACCCGCTAACTACTGCTTAAAAGTGCTTACTCCTGCTAACCCCCATGCTAATTTCTTTGAAAGAAAAGTAAATGGAGAGATAGGAAAGTGGTGAAAAGGGGGGCACAAAGAGGGAAAGACAGTAGGGAAACCAGCTCAGGATGTGCAGGATGGGTGTAGGGAAGGTCCATAGCTGCCCATTTCTTTACCAGCAACAGCTGTGCATATGTTAGAAATTTGGAGTGAAATTTGAAACCTTCTACCCCTGAGAGAGGGGTGAGGACAACAAAGTATGTTGTACTGTCAATTATAATTATCAGTTTACATGGCCAGTGGACATGTGTGCAAAATGGGCAGCTTTGTATGGGCATCATTTTTTTGTGGGAACAGATTGCCATTTTTTTTCGGTGAGAGTGGAATGTGAGGTAGAGGAAGTAGGTATATTTGGGGAGGATAGGTTGGGGAGGTAAACAGACAAGACAAACAAGATGCATACAGGGGTGGAATATGACATATGGGGTGGGTGAACACAATTGATGGGGATGGATGTTTGGAAATTGCAAGCCCATGAGCTCACAGATGGTAACAGTGGAACTGAGATCCCCACCCATGGGCAGTCACCACTGCACATTCACAGCTCCAAGGGTGGCTGTGCTGGGGGCTGCGTAGGAGGGGCAGGTTCACCCATGAGTTGTGCCACTCTCACCTCAAGCTGGCGTAAGGGATCAGCGACTGAAGGCTGGATCTCCCTACGCACCACAGCCCATATCCTTCGGAGGGTGACAGGTGGCCCTTCTCCGCCCATGCTTGCACAGGGGGGGACAATCCCCATCCCCTGCAGCGCTTCCACCCAAAGGTGACACAGGACCAACGGAGGAGGGGAGCCCGGGCTGGGCACCGGACCTGCTGGTGCCAGGTGCAATCACCAGCAGAGGAGGGACAGGTGGGTCCGCTGGGACCGGCCTTTCCATACGTTCTGTGTTTAGGTGTGTTTAATTACAACATAGACAACAGCATTCGAAATTAGTTGTAACAGCATGCAGTAATATTCCCATTAACCCAACACAAAAGGGTTCCAACAGTTGAACAGCAAGCATAACACATGCATATATTGAATGACAGTGGACATTCCAACAGCATGCAGGGATGATTGGTGGCAACAGGCCACCAAGATTGTGGTGTTTGAACAGGGCACATGCATCAAAGTAAATGCAGATATTTATAGAACAACAGGACATATGTCCCAACAAATGTTTTGAGATTAGACATACCCATTGAGGTGTGGAATTGCATTGTTTATGCACATACAGTAGGGTGTAAAAAGATACCGCCATTAACATCTTATAAGTACTTTTAGTCTACACTACATTCCTATTGACTGCAGGTATATATCCCCTACATGTATTATTACACTAGGCAACATGCATTAGGTTGAGTAATGGGTTTGGCTTGTTCATTATATACCTGACCTATATCTGACATACTAACTGTCCAAGATGCAGATGTTACTGCTACATAGTTATATATTTTATTTATATTTATATATCTACATATCTGGATGTGTTCATGTGACATTTTCAGTTAAATTTCTACAGAACCCTACATTTCATGTAGCACACTCACATTTCTGGGGAACACATTAACAAGCTACTCGTGTGCCAGATTTACCTATGCATGCCAGCCATTAACCAACTGTTGAGGACTGTATATATGCTTCACAGCTACTGGCACTTCCTTCATCCACTTTCTATGGGACTGCCCAACTGTGGGTTGACAGCACTTAATACAACAGTACTATTTATATAATGCAAGGGTACAACAACATTTCAAAGTAAGTGACACAGACACACTCCAAGTATTATACCTTTATTAATTACATTACACACTTTTCTACAGGCTCTCCCTTTTATTTGATATTACAGTGCATACAGAAGACTTATTCAAGACGTATTATACCTTTATTAATAGGTTACAACACTCTTTTTCAGGCTCGCTCACTTATTTTATATAACAGTACATGCAGAGATATTATTCCGGACTTATTTTACCTTTATTAATGGGTTGCTACGCTCTTTTTCTGTTTCTTTGACTTATTTTATATAACAGTACATGCAGAAAAATTATTCAGGGCATTTTATGGCTTTATTATTGGGCTACAACATTTTTTTTTCAGGCTCTGTCACCTATTTTATATAGTTGAAAGCACGAAAACAAAACCAATGGAGCAAAAACGAAGCCACCAAAACCTTGCACCAGCTGAAAAAACAGAAAGTAAAACTTTGCTGAACGCAGTTTATTTTTTCAAAGCGTTTTCGCCACTGACTCTGCAGTGGCTTCATCAGAGATAAATAGTTAACAAGGTAGTACAACGTACATACACTATTTAAAAAGACAAAGGGAAGTGATGTCATAACATAACAACTAAAATTAAAGTGCGATTTACTTGTCAGATGTCGCACAACTAGACCTCCTTAACACATACTAGATTAAGTGACCTAAAGTCAACACCATTAAAATATATATTTAAATATTCCACAACATAGTCAACACTAAAAAAATAAAATAAAGCCTATATATAATGTATGTATAAAATAGAAGGTATATAAAAAATATATAACATACAAAATATTTTATATGTTGAGTATATTTGTGGCAATAAAATACATCCTATCGTCCACATCTTATGTATATCAAATACCTGAGTGGAAAACTCTTGTTAAATAACCAAAACGTTATTAACCATCTTATACACTGTACAAGGAATGTACCTAAACAACCTATAAAAAGGTTGACAGTCTAAGTGGGAAACTTAAAAGAGACCAGTATAGTTGTAAAAAAGACTAAGTCACCCTCTCACTGAAAATAGTAAACTATAAGTCAATATTAATTTGAACAGTCAGCTAGAAATGGTTACCTCAAGTAGCTCCTCAATCTCAAAACAGCAGAGATGTTGCAATTTTCATTAAGGCCAGGTGGACGGAAAGCATCCGTCCTTAATTGCCATTCCAACTCGCGGTTCTCAAGAAGCAATGAATAAGGGCCTCCCCGAATACTAGTTGGAACCTGGTCAATGGCCATAAAAGAGAAACTGTGGCCTGGGTGAAGAACTACATGTTTAGCTAATGCATTGATGTCCTTTTTGTTCTTAATGGCATACATATGCTCATAAATCCGGTCACGGACCCTACGGTCCATTTTACCAAAGTAGAAAGCAGGACAACAATCGCATAAAGCAACGTAGATAACAGATCTACTTTCACAATTTAAAGGGGATTGAATGGTATATTTCCTATCCTTTATCGTGAAAGTTTGGCCTGTTTTCACCTTATGGCACCAGTTACAAAATCCACAGGGGTACATACCACTGCGTTTGTTGAAAAGCCGGTTAGAGAGGTCCCTTTGTAAAAGTTCTTTAAGGTTACTACCCCTTTTGAAAACAAAGTTGGGAATGTGGCCTAGTTTCTCAAATAGGCCAGGATTGTTGGAAATGAAATGCCAGTTCTTTCGTATTGTAGAAACCACAGCCTTAGAATTCAAGCTGTAAGTAGTGACATAACTAAGTGAAAAGTCACGTACCTCCTCGAGCCTTGAAAAGGCAGGAGGAGGATGGACATCGTGACCAAAAACAGAAAATGCCTCAAGAGTCAGTGATGAGTCGTGAAGGGACTGAACTTGAGATAGAATAGGTTTATAAAAACCATTCAACCTCTTAGTATCAACCTCCAGAATTAGTTCATTCACCAGATATTCCGGGTAACCCCGATTCAGAAACATGTCCCTCAACAAGTTGCACTCAGATCGAAAATCCACCAGTGTACTGCACATTCTCCCTGCTCTAACCAGTTGGCCCTTAATAATTGACCATTTTTGTTTAAAAGGGTGATGACTAGAATAGTGGAGGAAAGAGTTGCAGTACGTGGGTTTACGGTGCACTCGAGAGGTAAAAACTTTGTTACTGGTATCTTTCAGTAACTTCACGTCCAAGTAATCAATTTCACATAAAGAGAAATTGGACGTGAATTTTAAAAAACTAGTTGTAGCATTCAGTGAATCAACAAACAGTGCTGCCTCAGGTCCATTCCCCTTAAAAAGGATGAAAATATCGTCAAGGAATCTCGTATAGTATTTGACAAACTGCATCAGGTCGGGAGATGCATAAAGAAAATGCTTCTCCCAATGTCCCATGAAAAAGTTAGCCACGGAGGCTCCACACGGGGAGCCCATAGCAACACCGTGTTTTTGCAGAAAGTATTTACTATCAAATGTGAAGTAGTTAGATGTCAATACTATATCCAAAAGCTCGGAAACGAGATCAACCTCGATTTTGGGAGCCCCAAGATCGTTGAGTAGAAGACCTATCCATTCCAAGGCCTCCTGGTGGGGGATGGAGGTGTATAAATCCACCACATCAATGGTTAAAAAATTACACCCACCGTCAAATGGTAGAGAATTAATACTTTCCAAGAATGACCAGGAGTCTTTACATACACTCGGAATTAACTTAGTGTATTTAGACAGAATACTGTCAATAAGTTTAGCACTGGGATACGTCATAGATGATCTTCCATCTATGAGGGCTCTCATTGGTGGGTTGTTAATGTCCTTATGGATCTTCGGTATACCGAACATCACAGGGATTTTTGGCAAAGTGATATCTATATAGTTGTAAGTGTCGATATCAATCTTACCTTCCAAGAAAAAGTCACGGAAATAACCTCTAATCCTATTATGAGTGCCATGAATCTCATTAACAGACGCTTCTGAATAGGCAGGGGAGGTCAAGACAGACAGCATCTTTTCCTTGTAGGTATGATTGTCAAAAATCACCAGGCCTCCTCCTTTATCCGGTTTAATGAGCCTGACCGATGACCGACAAAGCTAGTCCAAAAGCGAAAGCTGCTCTTTAGTGGTATTAAAGCCAATATTAGCAGGTTTCGTCTGTGCTTCCATAAATGAATGCCTGAGGTCAACCTCACATACACTCTCAAATAAATGAAGAGAAGTGTGAAGGGGTGGGTTGAAAACACTGGGTAGTTTCAAGGCAGACTGAAGTGCCGGTAGCTCATTGTTGAAAAAAAATTTTAAATTTAATTTCCGCACAAAGCACTTCAAGTCAATAATTTCCTTTGAAATACTACCTACTCTACTAGGTACAAAGTTGTTACCATAGGCTAAGAGTTCCACTAGTTCCTCATCAAGAGGGAATTCTGAAAAGTTATAAATTTTAAAGTCCCCCTTTCTATTAAGAATTATTGTTGGATGCATGATTATTTCTGAAGGCGGAGTAAGAACAAGTTCATTCTCAAGGTAGCTAGTAGAAACCTCAATAGGAGACCAATTTATTTGTTCCGGTTCTTCCTCCTGTTGGTATATTGGCGATTGTTGCGCTGGC
Source organism: Protopterus annectens (assembly GCF_019279795.1). Classification (NCBI taxonomy): domain Eukaryota; kingdom Metazoa; phylum Chordata; order Ceratodontiformes; family Protopteridae; genus Protopterus; species Protopterus annectens. Next base: position 637,033,556 of record NC_056730.1, on the reverse strand, counting down.
CTAAAAAATTATTGTTACCGTTACCATTTTTCTGGTTTGTGTTAATCTATTCCATGTTGTTATTACTCCTCAGACCCTTAATTCTATTACTGCGTCTAGGTTCCACTTCCACATCATCAAGAAGCTCATCTTCTGAGTTGATGTCATCCCTAAGAGTATTCTCCAAGGGGTTGAATGGGCCTGGAATATCGCTAGTGTTAGGCTGTCTAATGTTATCCCTAGTGATAGGCTGCCTGGTGTTCATAGTTTGAAGGTTAGAGTATGCACTTTCGTTTTGGTAAGCTAGTCTATCTCTGACAAGCTTTTTATTTTTGTTTACTTTCAACTTAACCAAAAGTGCATCAATGCTGGTTAATGTCCGGTTATAATCATATCTATACCTAGAAAAATCAAGGTCAGCCTTAATCTCCTTATCTAAAGAGTCAATTTCATTCACCAAAACACCAATATGGTTAACATAATGTTTCACAATAAGTTCAAGAAGTTGTATTCCCTGTTGTTGGAAAAGGCCCCTCAGATCAGTGTAAAAAAGTGGATTATTTAGTAAACCTGATGGAGAAAAATTACTCCGAAGGCCCTTAGGTATCAGGTTCTCATTAATACACTGTCTGAAGTAAGCTGTCTCTAGTTGCAGTTTCTTTAACTTAAGGACTTTAGAATCAAAAAGCTTAAGTTTATCAGCAATAGGCTCATTATTAGAGCTGTTCACATCGTTCCTGCTGTTACCAGAACTATGTTGCGAAAACAAAAAAGAGTCAGTGTTCATCATCCATTCTGTTAGGTTAAACCCTGTGTTTAAACCACCAGTGCTGCCCGGGTTTAAAACAGGATGACAAACAAGAGGGACACCTGAGACAGTATTACTCACTTCTGTATTTCTATTCAAGTCAGTCACTGCCTCGCAAAAAGGCCAAGCATCAGAGCAAGTCGGCCCATGTCTGCAGTTGGGTAGTCCCTCGTTATTTGATGGTACGTCGGCTGCCCGATAAATATTACCACCAACCTGATCGTGCAAGAATTTTTTCTTTTCAACAAACGCAGTGGTATGTACCCCTGTGGATTTTGTAACTGGTGCCATAAGGTGAAAACAGGCCAAACTTTCACGATAAAGGATAGGAAATATACCATTCAATCCCCTTTAAATTGTGAAAGTAGATCTGTTATCTACGTTGCTTTATGTGATTGTTGTCCTGCTTTCTACTTTGGTAAAACGGACCGTAGGGTCAGTGACCGGATTTATGAGCATATGTATGCCATTAAGAACAAAAAGGACGTCAACGCATTAGCTAAACACGTAGTTCTTCACCCAGGCCACAGTTGCTCTTTTATGGCCATTGACCAGGTTCCAACTAGTATTCGGGGAGGCCCTTATTCATTGCTTCTTGAGAACCGCGAGTTGGAATGGCAATTAAGGACGGATGCTTTCCGTCCACCTGGCCTTAATGAAAATTGCAACATCTCTGCTGTTTTGAGATTGAGGAGCTACTTGAGGTAACCATTTCTAGCTGACTGTTCAAATTAATATTGACTTATAGTCTACTATTTTCAGTGAGAGGGTGACTTAGTCTTTTTTACAACTATACTGGTCTCTTTTAAGTTTCCCACTTAGACTGTCAACCTTTTTATAGGTTGTTTAGGTACATTCCTTGTACAGTGTATAAGATGGTTAATAACGTTTTGGTTATTTAACAAGAGTTTTCCACTCAGGTATTTGATATACATAAGATGTGGACGATAGGATGTATTTTATTGCCACAAATATACACAACATATAAAATATTTTGTATGTTATATATTTTTTATATACCTTCTATTTTATACATACATTATATATAGGCTTTATTTTATTTTTTTAGTGTTGACTATGTTGTGGAATATTTAAATATATATTTTAATGGTGTTGACTTTAGGTCACTTAATCTAGTATGTGTTAAGGAGGTCTAGTTGTGCGACATCTGACAAGTAAATTGCACTTTAATTTTAGTTGTTATGTTATGACATCACTTCCCTTTGTCTTTTTAAATAGTGTATGTACGTTGTACTACCTTGTTAACTATTTATCTCTGATGAAGCCACTGCAGAGTCAGTGGCAAAAACGCTTTGAAAAAATAAACTGCGTTCAGCAAAGTTTTACTTTCTGTTTTTTCAGCTGGTGCAAGGTTTTGGTGGCTTCGTTTTTGCTCCACCTATTTTATATAACAATACATGCAGAATAATTACTAACCTGCCTGGTGGTGCAGCCTTAGCAGCCTATCTGCATAGGCTTGTTGATTTGCAGCACGGACACCTGCAGCTGTGAAGTAAATAAAGGGATATTGAGACATACCTATCCATTATATAGACTAAATTAGCATGTCTTACATACTGCATTCCATGGCTACCTACTCAGTAGTGGGGTATCTTGCATGCCATGGGCCTCCTGTATCCATCAGTTCAGTAGGTCCTGCTTCCATCTCTTCAGGTCTGCATGGTGGTGACAGATCTGCTCACCAGTCCGAGGGATGCCTGTGGCACTGGTGAGATCATGAGCCAATTGGTTCCAAGCCTCTGCTTTGTACTCCATCCCTTGGAACTGGCCCTGCAAGAGTCTTGACTCATGATGGTGGACAAGGAGCCAAACCATGTATTTTGACTACTCGATGCCCCAGCGTTGCGCTCGAAAGTGAGTACCCTCTCCAGCACCAGCCATTCTGACTGCAGATGGGAGCTACAATCAGTTATGGCGAGTATTCCCGCCTATGGAGCTTAAATATGCCGCATTTCCCACACTTATTTGTGATTGGCCATTTTTGAAAATTCTCAGCTAATAGCAAACCTGCTTAGCAATGGTTAATCTTCCATTTATAAGTATATGTATGTTAACAGTGTATGTTTATGTTAAGCTGTCATGGCTTAGTGGTTCAGTACTTTGATTATGGTGCACAGTGTCCTGGGTTCGAATCTTGTCATTGCTTTTTATTTTACTACTGTTCAGACAGGCTAGGGGATGTGGCTGTGTTTAGGCAACTTTGCTCTGCGTTGCTACACGTTACCCTATGGTGCACTGGTTAGAGCGGTGTGCAGCTCTGCGCAAACCTATTGCACTGGGTAAAGCGCTGCTTAGTTATGGACAATTATATTGCGCTAGGTAAAGCTCTGCTTACTTATGGGCAATTATATTGCACTAGGTAAAGTTCTGCTTAGCTATGGGCAATTATATTGTGCTAGGTAAAGCGCTGATTAGCTATGGGCAATTATATTGCGCTAGGTAAAGCGCTGCTTAGCTATGGGCAATTATATTGCGCTAGGTAAAGCGCTGCTTAGCTATGGACAATTATATGTTAATATCCTTAATGCTGCTCACCTTCTTATATTTATATATATACATTTTGTTCACTAATACATAGGCCATTTTAATGCTTTTTACTAAACTTTCATTCGTATATGTCAGGAATTATTTTATATACTAATTTAAAACATAAAATAGACAGGGGAGTGGTGGGACTAGAACCGGGAATGCCTCCTCTTTGTGCGAACGCTCTACCACTATGCTATTGCTATTTGGGTTGATTTTCATAAACATTTCTTATTATGCTCTTCAATGTCGAAATTGCTAACTGCAGCTAAGCAATGGGCACACCCATGCAAACACGCGCAAATACGGGCAGCTATATTGGGAATTAGAAAAAAATAATTAGTTTACATTTTACATTTACAAAGGGGTTCAGTATGTAGGGATGTGTACTGTTTGCTATGTGTACATTTCAGCGGACTCGCTCATTGCATTTGTCTTTTTCACTTTATATGGTTGCAGGGCCGTGGATATTTGGACTGCTCGGCAGTCTGACCCGCCCCCTGCAGTCTTACACGCTCCATGTAATCCTTCCAGTTGAGTCAGCGCCCTCATGCATATGCATGACGCGCTGACATCGTAGTCTTAAACAGCAGACTCCGAGTAAGACTTGGTTAGTCTTACTTGGAGGATTACTGAATCCCAGCCTTAATTTTAACTGTTGAAAGAATTGTTAAATAAAACTAAAAAAAATTTATAATAGGAAACTGAAAGTTATAACATGGTAAGGCTTGATCTGCAGTTGAGAGAATACCAGAAATGTTATTACTTTTGAAAAAGATCCTATGTGAATGTCTTTTATAATTTTAATCCCCAGAATAATACATGTACAAGATGATCAGTAGACTAAATCAAGAAAGACGAGGAATAAAGAGTCACAGACACAGAAAATGTCACGTAATTGAAAGCTGAAAATGTCAGAAGAAGAAGAATCAGTGTAATAGTTTGCAAAGTTTATGGAAAGTAAGTAACTATGTATCAATGAAAAATATGGCAATCTTCACAGGTCCAGTTTTCATGTATGTATGCTTCAAATTCAAGCTAGTACAGCTCCTATTTACCTGCACTATATTAAAACTTGAATTACATATATATCTGTTTATCTATTTATCTATCTATCTATCTATCTATCTATCTATCTATCTATCTATCTATCTATCTATCTATCTATCTATCTATCTATCTATCTATCTATCTGTCTGTCTATATATCTGTCTGTCTATCTATCTAGCTAGCTATCTTTCTATCTATCTATCTATCTATCTATCTATCTATCTATCTATCTATCTATCTATATGGGTCTACGTTGTTTCATTGAATCTCATTTCACTGAATTTCATTTCACCCTGACCACATCACTGAAAACACAAATGACTGAAAACTCATTTCACTGAATATCATTTCACTGAACTCAACATAGTATATATGGGACAGTGTAGAGTACTGTAAGGCAAGTAAAAGATATATGCTCTTTTCCTCACGGTAGTGCGATCCTGGAGTTAGTATATATAGTTAGGGAGGCACAGCCCCCCACATTGGGGGGGGTTGGGAGGCATAGCCCCCCACCTTGTTTGTTTTATATTGTATTTTACCAAAAACTTCAAAACAGTACATTTTAAACAATAGACATGCATAGTTGCAACACCAATGACTAACTCTCTCTAGAAGACAATATGTACTCAAACTAAGTGGGGGGCTACACCCCTTAATGTGGGGGATGTACCCCCCACACCCCCTAACTATATATACTAACCAGGAATGATCTACAGTGGGGAAAATATACCTTTTACTTGCCTTACAGTACCCTACACAGTGCCATATATACTAACTGCAGTTCAGGGAAATGAGAACCTCCAGCAGCCTCCAGTCTGTCTACAGATGGTGCAACACTGGCTGTACTGCAAGTAACGATGGCAGGGCAAAGTGATGATGAATCACTGGACAGTGATGATGATGGTGAATATCTTTCTGCAGGTAGTATATGTGGGCTTGGATTAGATAACATTGAGTCTTTGCATTAGGCATATACAAAATTTGCACAGAAAGAAGTACTGTAGAAAGAATAATTGATAGTATTTATTTATTTATTCATTTGCAGTTTGTTTGCCATGATAGTCCACTGGGCCACAAGGAGCTCATTTTCAATGGGAGTCCTGTGGAGAAAAGCTCCAGAAAAAATACAAATACATACTACGCATTGCACATATACATTACAGACTATCTCATAGGACTACAAAGTAAATATTTTAAGAAAAGGTTAACAATGATAGAATACATCAGTATAGTTCATTAAACAGAAATAACATTTTTTTTTTTTTTTTTTTTTTACAGAAGTAGTAGCATAGGATAACTGTTAGGTAGTTGGTCAAATTGTTCAACAGAGCTGTGGAACTATAAGAGGCAGTGATGACGAATTTAGTTCTAGGGGAGTAGGAAGTGGTATTAGAAGGATTAGGTAGGATGGGAACAGGAACACTTCCATTGTGAAGTTAGGTATGAGTGTAGCAAGGTTTTAAATGAGGAGAGACCGCTGGTGATGCAGATAGGAGATGGTAGAGAATTCCAGATGCGTGCAAGAGAGAAGGACATTAGATGATTCCTAGCTGGATGTGTGGGTTTGTGGAATTTAGTTTTTGGGAATTAGATCTTAGAAATCATTCTGGTTCATGCATTTCAAAGGTAGTGGCTAGGGAGGGACAAAGAGAGAGGTTGTAAATGGGTTTGTGTGCTTCGATGAGTTGGGTATAAGTGTGGAGGTTAGGTAGCTCAAGCCAGTTTAGTTGGCGAAGAGAATTACAATGGTGAGAAATGGCTGTGTGACCTGTTGCAAATTTTGATATCTTGTTACAGCAAGAGGAGAGTTTTGTTTTGAGGGAGGATTGCAGGTTGGTGAGGATAGATGCACCATATAGGAGGGATGGAATGAGATTAGTATGAGCCTGGTGGAAGGATAGATATAACGATTATGGCGTTATAGCACACCAAGTTTTTTGTGGGTTTTTTTTATATTTACTTGTAACTGTTTGTCGAATATTAGCTTATCATCTATGAGTACTCCTAGTAGTTTACTGTCAGAGACTATTTATAGGGGATTATTGTTTTTGCTGGTGGTCATGAGTGAGTGTTTATCTAGGGAGGAGGTTTTGGAGGTAGTAAATAACATAAGTTTAGTTTTGGTTGCATTAAAAGCCAGATGGTTGTCTAGCATCCACTGCTCAGTAGAGGAGAAGTCACTTTGGGTAAGCTTATTTAGAGTGGGGATAGAAGGGGAGTAGCAGATAATGGTAGAATTGTCGGCATATTGTATGAGGTTGGCATTTGGAATGGCTTGGTAGAAGTCGTTAATGAGTATATTGAATAGTTGGGGGCCTAAAATGGAATGTTGTGGGACACCTGTGAGAGTATTAAGGAAGGGTGAAGTGGCTTTATTCCATTTGACTGCTTGTCTATTTGTGAGGTAGCTGGAGAACCACTTTGTACAGGGAGGGGATAGGTTTAGTTTGGAGAGTTTATTAAGAAGCAGGTGGTGGGAAATAGTGTCAAACACCTTGGAGAGGTTGAGGAGAAGGGTGGACATGAACTGGCCAGAATAGTGGGCTTTGTTAATTGTTTCAAGGAAGGAGAGGAGGGCAGTGGAGGTGCTATGACCAGGTCTAAATCCATTCTGTGTGGGGGTAAAAAGCTGGTTGTTGATGAGCTAGGGTAAGAGTTGTTTATGGATACATTTTTCAAGAAGCTTAGAAATAGGGGATAAGATAGCAATAGGGCAGAAGTTTGGAATGCCATTATTATTGCCTCCTTTATATAGAGGAATAATAAAGGCTTTCTTCCAGAGCTGGGGGACCTGGCTTTCTGAGATAGACCAATTAATTAGTATGCTGATATGGAGAGCAATGGCTTCTGTGGCTACTTTTAGGAAGTAAGAGGGAATTTCATCAGGGGCATTGGAACCAGGTTTTAATTTTAGGAGACTTTTTTTATGGTGGCTATAGAGATGGGATTGATAGAGAAGGGTGGAGGTTGGTGGCAAGGGATGCTAGGGGAGGAATGGATGGGTGCAGACTGAGGAGGGGTTGCAGAGGTGTTGGTGAAGGATGATGTTAGCTTGCTTATGGACTCTATGAAGAAAGAGTTAAATTGGGTGGCTAAGTCCATGTCAGGGCCATCTTGGTTAGGGAAAGGGATTTCTTTTTTTCCTGGGTTGAGGAGAGATAGGTTCATAGGTTCATAGGTAGGTACTAGGCTATCTGCCCAAGGGCATTTATATGCCTAGCCAGAGAGTGTTGGCTTTCGCCACCCCATTGATTAATTAACTGATCCTCTGTCAAGCAGAGCCAATGAAGTGATCTCAGGGGTGTATTTTCTGTTACCCATCCACTCGTCAAGGTTTCTCTTGAAGAGTGTTAGTGAGGGGTTTTGCCTAATGTAGTTTGGAATTTTGTTGCAAAGCATAGGGAGACTCTGTGACAGGAAGCTATCCCTCCAGCATGTTCTATTTATTATTATGGTGAGGTTTAGCTCACTAGAGCAAGTGGCTCGCAGTGACTTGGATTTCTTTAGGTGGAGTATGTCCATCAATTCTGAGTTGGACATGGCTTTGTAACTCAGGCAGAGATCACCTCTGAGTAAGCGATATGCCACTGAGTACAGCTGGAGTTTTTTTCAGTCGGGCTGCATAGGACATATGTTTGAGGCCAGTAATCCTCTTGGTGAGGTACTTTTGTGGTCTCTCTAGCTGTTGGAAGTGTATTGTGAGGTACATCCCAAATGGGGCATTGTACTCTATGATGGGTCTGATGAGTGACGAGTAGAGGGGCACTATAACCTCTTTATTTCTAGATGAGAACCCTTTAGTAATTAGATGGGCCACATAGAAGGATTTCCTAACTACTTTGTCAATATGATTGTCAAAGGAGAGATTACTATCTACCTGGGTCCCCAGATCTCTTATTACGTCTTCTGTATTAAGGGGGCTGCCACCTATGTGGTAATTTGTGGGTGTTTTGTTTTTCCCAAATGGGATGACTATGCATTTTTTGGCATTTAGCTTGAGGCCATGACATTGACACCAGGTATCCATCTCAGTAAGGTCCTTTTGGAGGATGTCTGTGTGAGATGAGATTCCTTTCCAAAATAGTTTGGGATTGGTGTTGTTGTTGGTTTGGAGAGGTGAGAAATAGGCTTTGCGGTCTGAGGTAGTAAGTTTTATGACTTTATTTTGTAGTGCTTTTATATTCATTAAGGGTGGTTGTGGTTTTATTTTTATTGTAAGGTGTCCAGGCTTTGTCACAGAGTTGCATAGTAGCTAAGGTGTTTTTGGTTAACCAGGCTACAGGGTTATTTTTGTATGCTTTGTTTTTAGAGGGGAAAGGGGTTGAGCAGGTCTGTGAAAGTAGAGTTAAAGTAGGAGAGAGCATTACCTAGGGGAAGAGTTTTTAATGGGTTATAGTTTGTGCTTTCTACTGCATTTGAGAAGGTTTTGGAATTGAAGTTTTTAGGCAGTGAGTGGAAATATAGGTGTGAGTTAGTTGTATGGAAGAGGGGAGATGGTGAGCAAAAGTGGGGAAGTGGTCAGCTAGTTGGTCAGGGAGAGTACCACTATTAGAGATATAGTGAGGATGGGATACTAGTATCCAGTCTATTGTACTTCCAGTAATGGAGTTCTTGGAAGGCCTGGTAGTGGAATTGATTAGTTGTGTAAAGTTATATGTCAATATTGAGCAAGTTAGTGGGGAATTGGATTGTGGCCCAGTTTATGTTCACGTCCCCCAGAATTATGGTTTTGTGATTAATGTTGGTGGAGACCCAGGAAATAATATTTTCAAGGGATGAGATATTATCTCCTGGGGCAATATAGAGGGAGAGAACAAATATGAGTTTAGGCTTGTTTAGGTGGAGTAGGGCTGGTATCATTTCTGCCTTGCCAAATTTGGGAAAGGGTTTGGTATAGGGGTGACTAAGAGGGATGCTTAGTAAAGAAATGCTACACCACCCCCCTTTTTTGTATTTTTTCATTCCTTAACATGCGGTAGTTGGGAGGAGTTAGTTCAGAATCTTTTATGTGGGGTTTAAGCCAGGTTTCTGCAATGGAGAGAATATTGAGGTGGTTATGTAGAAGCCAGGCATGAAGGTTTGGAATGTTGTTACATAGGCTCTAAGTATTTAGAGCTGAGAAGCGGAGGGGTTTGCCTGGTGCTTCGGGGGGGGGGTGGGTTTGGGGGCTGGAATCAGTGTGGTAGAGGGGCCATGGTTTGGGTGGATGTCCCTGGAGAGAAGGATAGAGATAAGGTGATGGTTGAGGAATTTGGTTTGTTTGGGGTGTAGTATATAGGTAGAGAGTTTTGTGGACATTAGACCAGTGTAGTTGGGAACAGTGTTTTTAGAGTTAAGTAGGAGTCTGTAGGGGAAGAGCATGCTCGTGTTGAGGGGGTAGAGACTGGGAGATATAAGAGTAACAGTAAATGTGTACTTTGTAGAGGATGGGGTAGTGGTGTGAAATGGGGGAAGTTGTTTGCATTAGTAGGTTGGATGATATAGTTTAGGGAAGTTAAGGTAATAAGAAGTATTATTTGAGTAAGTAGGGATAGAGGCTTGAGGGTCATGATGTTGGTATTAGTATGGTAGTAAGGGGTGAGTTAAGTTGGGAAGTTCATTTATTTGATTAAGAGATTATGGTTTAGGTTAATTGTTTGGTAGTTTATCAGAATAAGTAGTGTTTCACAGTAAACTCTTGAAGGGTAAGCTTACTTTAATGGGTGAACTATGGGAGGGGATTTCGGGGATATGATAGGTAGTTTGGATTGGATAGTGGAAGTGGTGGGAGTGGCTAGCTAAGTATAAGTGTAGAGGTACTGGGGGTGGGTGAGATTTGGGGGTAGGGGAGTGGAGTGAGCCCGCAGGGTGAACGGAGCAGGTAGAGCCAAGGGAAGGAAGAATCAAGGTCGACAAACAAAAAAAAAACAATCAGTACAATCAGTGGAGTGGAAGGTAAGTTCAGAGGAAAGTATGCAAGGGGTAAGGGACGTTCTAGCAGTGGTATAGGGAAAGGATTAGAGTGGTTCAGAGAGGCAAAGATGGTGCCACAGCAAGGAAGGGAAAGTTAAAGAGTCTGGGGGAGGGGTTGGAAAGAAAAGAAAGTGAAAGAAACTGGAGGAGGGGCTGGAGAGAGAGTGGTGATGGATGTCACAGTGGCTTAGCTGGTTGGAACCAGTACTGACAGGGCCAGGTCAGAAGTGTGAAACAGCACTGAAAATAACAATCAGAAAGGAAGCAACTGTGAAAATCAGAGCTGAAGAGGTAAGAGGAGAGCAAGCCAGATATGGAAATGTTGCAGATATAAATTTAAAAACAGGAGATAAAGGGTACGGAAGACATGCTAATGGTTAAATAACAGTCTAAAATGGGGCTGGCAACATTAAACCTACATATATTGGAACTATTGAGAGTTAAAATAACATTAAACTAAAAGCTATTGGTACTATAGTTAGTTAAAACAACAAGGAATACGGTAGAGTGCTGGCATTGTGCTGCCTCCTGGTGGCCAAAGTAATTTGCTACAGCCAGAAAAACTAACCTGCATGTATGCTCACTTGCCCTGTAGTAATACTTTAAATGATAAGGGGCATTTTTGTATAGTTTGGAGCATGTTTATAGTTTGCAAAGCAAACATTTTACATAGTTAATTTTATTTCTGATATATTTTATACCTAGCTCTAGAAGGGTGTGCACTTTTGTATTTCACAACCAAGTTAAAAGATGGATTGTTGCAAGCATGTACTGTTCCCTGCCTCATTTTGAAAACTAAAAGTTATTTCCCTTGGAATTGGCTTGGCATGTTTTAGTGCCTTTTGGTTTGATTATTGGCCTTTGTTGGCACTAATTTCTCCATTTGGTCCGGCCCAGTGGAACTTTCTCTCCCCATGTTTTTCATAGCACTTTCAAGTGGGGACTATCTTGGCCTATCACCATTTGATATGTCATTAGGCAATTGAACTACTGTGTATAATGGGGTCTGTTTGTGTATGTGTTGCAGGGACTCCCTTTTGTCTACATGTGCAAATATTACTTAAATGTTCTCTTTACTGGCCATTTACTGCTTACAAATATATTGTTAATGTTTTAATGTAATCATTAAACATGAGACTAGAGTTGAATCCAGCAACTCCTCCATCTTAATCCATTCCACACAATTGTACATTTAAGAAGTTTACTAATATTAGACAGGCAAAAACAGAATGTTCTTCATACTGATCACTGAGGCAGTAGCCTTAGCTACATGGGTTATATCCTCCTAAGGATATAACAGAAGGCCACATTCAAAAGCCTTAGGGCACCTCCCAGATGAACAAACTGTCAACCAACTTGAGATGAGTTGACTAAATGACAAGTTTGGGTGCGAAGCCTTCAGAGATTTACTGCTGCTGAATGGTACTCTCCTGTGAGGTTTTTGAGGATCAGCAGTTGGTTTGTGCAGATAAGTTTCCTTTGAAAAAAGAAAAGAACTTCTATTTTCTTAACTTTTACTTATGTTTTATTAATTTCCTCCTCAGGAAAGTTATTTTAAAGCTAGGAGTGTTGTGTTTTAATGGATTGTCTTGAGACTATAATATACTTTTATACTGATTGCTTGTTGTTTCTGTCAGTTTAACGTTAGTGTTTTCTAAGTGATAAACTATTTTCTGTGGAGAAATTGTGTTTAGTTTAAGATTGTGTGGTTGCCATAGTTTTGAAGGGTTTTTTACTGTATTTTGTCTGTCAAAAAAATTAACGATTGTGGACTGGTAGTTTTAATGGCATGGCTGCTTGTTTTCCCCAGGATAGAGGCACCACTTTTGGCTTGACCATGGAATGGATTGTCACTCCCACAGTCAGTCATTTCAACCACAGGTGGGTGACTCTGCTGTGGCCATTTGTTGTACCTCAGACTACTCATCTTTTACTCCATATCCTTCTGGTGTAGCACCTACAGCCACTATTGACTGGGAGTTAGTCACATCCTCTGTGGCTGCTGGGAACCCCTGGTGGGCAAGAGAGTGCCACTCTTGTCAGTTGTAGGAGATGGAACAGGGAAGGTTTAACTTTTGTGTCAGAATGCTGTCCATACCTGGGGAAGCAACAGCTGCCACTAGTAACACTGCTGACCCCATTTTTCTTGTCAAAAAGAAACAGAAAACCAAGCATATATCTACTCCTACTCAAATTTCTTTGCATAGGATAGTTTACAGGGACTGGCTTAGAGTTTTATTCAGGCTATTGACCCTTCTTGTAGAGTAGTTTCCAGTAAAATAAAAAAGGATGCCTCCTTTCATGAAGAGATTCAAAATTCTGAATCTGAACAGGAAGATGCAGAGACGGATTCAGGTTTTGTCCTTAGGTTTCTAATTCAGACTCAGAGAAGAGCTCTATTTCTGATTCTCCCTCTCGGAGTTTCTCTTTCTCTGAGTTTATTACTAGAATGTCCCAATGTTCTCAGTGGGACAACACTGGGGTTTCTCAGTTCCTCAAAAAATACTATGAGTTGTTACAGAAGGATTTTCCAGAGGCTACACCCATTCCTCCTATCTTCTCTGCATTAGAGGGTGCATGTCTTACTGCCTGCAATTTTCCTGATAGTCAGCTGTCCCTAAAAACACATTTAGGATGTATAAGGTTCCTCAGCCTTTTACATTTTTATACGCTGTTCACAAACCTGACAGCAGTGCTAGCCTAATTTTACTCCTCTGTTGCTAAGCACTTAATTAATTCCCATCTTACTCTTTCTAATAAGGATGGGAAAGTTATTGATAGGTATGGGAAAAAGTATATACTTCTGCAACTGTGAATTTCAGAATTTTAAATTGTCAGGCTCATATGTTCAAGTTTATTCTGACATATAGTGAAAGTATGAGGAATGTTTTATCTACAGTTGTGAAGAAAAATCTGCTTTAAATAACTTTATTTCTTCTATTGCACAGGTTACTACTCATTGTTTGTAGTGTGCACTTGACTGTACTGAAACTTCTTCCAGGGCTATGGCCACTGGCACTGTTTTAAGGAAGTTTGCCTGACTGCATTTTCAGAACCTTCCAATTGATTTTAAGAGTGAGATTTTAAATTCTCCTTTAGAGAGAGAGATTTAGTGTTTAGCTCCTCTGCTGCAGAAGTGATGAAAAAGTGTGATGAAAGGGGCAAGCTGATCCAGGAAATCTCTACAATTTTCATCCATCCTTTTCCAAATTATCCAAAGGTTTCTTTTTTACTCATCCTGTTTCAGTAACAAACAAAAAAAAAAATAAACAGTCTCAACAGAATTCAGGTAAACAGATGTTTAAAAGAAGTGGCAAGGAGGTTCCAAAAAGAACCCTCAAACCAAGGACAGTCCAACAAGTCAAAATGATTATTCACTTTGTGACCCCCCCCCCAGCCACACTGCCCTCTTTCTTTGCCAGAAAGTCAGTTTCTCTATTTTTCTGTTTGGCAACAGATTGTTTCAGACAAATGGGTTCTGAAAATTATTCATCAGGGTTACAGATGAAAGTGGAAGGAAATTTCTCCTTTCCAGGGGGTCATTTCTCATCCTGCAGATAAGATTCTTTTGTTTATACCTTTTCTCCATTACATACTATCCCAAGGAGTGATGGAACCAGTTCCTCTTTCCCAGGCGAGGAAGGGGTTTTATTCAAGAATGTTCCTAGTCCCGAAGAAAGAAAGTGCTTGGAGACCAGTTCAGGATCTTTCTTTCCTAAACCTATTTGTGATGGTGCCTACGTTCAGAATTATGTCACTTCACAACTTGTTGCCTCTTCTTTGTCTTCCATATTTTCTGGTAACACTAGACTTAAAAGATGCTTATTGTCAGATCTCTATTCATCCAGAGTTCATACGTTTCTTAAGGTTTTGTGCATCTGGATCATATTTTTAGTTCTCTGCCTTACCCTTTGGACTATTCTCTGCACCAGAAGTGTTCACAAAGTATCTAGCTCTGGTTATAGCAAATTGCAGGGTACAAGGTACCCACATTTTTCTGGATTTAAATGACTTACTTATCTTTGCAGAGTCTTTTTCAAAATGTCAGGAATCTGTCTCTTGCATGAGAGATCTCTTCCACAGGCTGGAATTGCAAGATAACATTCAACAGCCTTTCTTGTCTCCCTCAAGCAGGATTGTGTTCCTGTGATGTCTACAAGACTCCTCATTTCAAACAGCTTTCCTTCCACGGGAAAAAATTGATCTTCATTTAGATCATTTTCTAAGGGTTTCTAGTCAGAATTCAATCACTGAGAAGGAATACCTTAGGATTTTGGGTCTCACAGTATCTATGATTCTTATGATACCTCTGGCAAGACTCCACATATGAAAGATACAGTGGTATTTGAAATCTCTTTTTTTCCAGCATCCACACCATGTATCTTTTCAGATCCCAGTACTGGGGTTTGTCAGAAGAGACATCACTTGGTAGAGACAACAGATATCCTTGAATCAAGGTCTCCTCTTCTCCATCCTTTCTGCACAGCAATCAGTCTACACAGATGCTTCAGATTTTGCTTGTGGAGCAGTTTCTGGAGAGATAAAAGTGCAGGGGGTATGGGACACCAAAGACTGATACAAACACCTAAATATGAAGAGGATGCTTGTCCTAATCAAGGCACTCAGTTCTCTGAACCATCTTTGGTCCTCAAGACCTTTTCAATTGGTTTTAAACAATATCACAGTGCTGTGGCACATCAATAATCAAAGGGGGGACCAGGATGTACCCTCCTTGCAGATTAGATATGTTATCTTGGGATATGGCTTCACAGCACAGTCTCAATCTATGGGCATCCTACATTCCATCAGATCAAAACAGTGTGTGCAGATAAACTGAGCAGGACCAGGGCAGACCCTTATGAATGGAAACTAGATCCAGGATTCTTTCAGGATTTGATCCATCTGTGGGGAGTTCCTCAAGCAGACCTCTTTCACCTTCTCTCTGAACAATCAACTGGAAAAACTCTGCTCCAGGACTTCATGCATGAAGGCCTTTAAGACAGATACCTTTTCTTTGCTTTGGGCAGTAATGTTCCTGTATGCATTTCCACTCTTTCTGTTAATATCCAATGTACTTCTAAAGATTCAGAAGGAATCCGCTAAGATCATTGTGGTGACTTCGTTCTGGCCCAGGCAACTCTGATTCACCCTTCTCTTGAAAATGACAAGGGGCAACAACCACAAGCTTCTTCAAAGAATGGATCTTCTCACACAAAAACAGGGGTGTTTGATACACTGCAACATCAATCACCTTCAGCTGACTGCCTGGATGACAAGGTCTTAATTCCTTTTAAGCATCTGTTTTCTGAGGACTTGCAGCAGGTACAAATGGAAGCAAGAACAACTGGTACTTGGAAATCATATATTAGCAAATGGAAAAAGGTTTTCTATTTGCTGATAACAACATAACCAGCACCCATTCAGGGCTAGTTATTCTCTGGTTTTACAATATCTGTGTGAGTTACTATTCTATGGCCTTTCTTATTCCTCTATCATTTATTGGTCATTTTGGCATATCTGCACATGGTTCCACCTCTTTCAAGCAGTTGCATGTCAAAATGTTCTTAACTCATTCTCTCCAATGGAGCTCAGGTAGTTTGCATTGCAACTTCTAAAGGGTGAAGCCTAAGCCTTTTGACAGAATAAAATTATGTCCTCACATTTCGACCAAATGTTCATATCTCTGGAACCATAGGGATTATGAAAAAAGTATAAATGGCAAACTCTTTGGCACAAACTGTTTTTATAGTGGTAATATTCTTTAGATTCTAGATTTTTAAACCAAATTTTATAAGTCAAAGTAAACACAGTAACTATTACATTTGTAATATTTTTAAACAACTTACAATATCTCGGCAACCATACAAGTTATGCACATACTGTCTGCAGCATTTTATTCATCTATTTGGGCACTTTCATATGAATCTAAGAGTTCCATCTGTGTTACTTGGTTGTTGAGATATTTATAAAAATGTGAAAATTATATCTATATACATTAATATCATAAAAAACACATTTTTTAAGATACCCATTGAGTGGGATGCTAGTCTTATTTTAGTGGATATTTATTGTGTTTTTTTTTAAGATTTCAGAGAGAGAAATGCTTGTCTTAATCTTGAGGATGTTTGTTGTTTTTTTTTTAAGATTCTCACTGAGTAGAATGCTTGCTTTATTCTAGTGGATATTTGTTTTTTTTAAGATTCCCAGAAATGGGGATGCTTGTTTTATTCTTGTAGATATTTATTGCTGTCTTTTTAAGATTCTTAGTGTGGGGGATGCATTTATTATTCTTGTGGATATTTATTGTCGTTTTTCAAGATTCTCAGTGAGGGGAATGTTTGCGTTATTCTAGTGGATATGTATTGTTTTTATTTTAGATTGTCATTGATGAGGATGCTTGGCATGTTCTAGCGGGTATTTATTGTTTTTTTTTAAGATTCCTAGTAGGGGGGATGCTTGTCTTATTTTAGTAGATATTTATTGTTGTCTTTTTAAGATTTTCAGTGTGGGGGATGCTTTCATTATTCTAGTGGATATTTATTGTTATTTTTCAAGATTTTCAGTGAGGGAAATGTTTGAATTATTCTAGGGGATATGCATTTTTAGATTGTCATTGATGAGGATGCTTGGCATGTTCTAGTAGGTATTTATTGCTTTTATAAGATTACTAGTAAGGACAATGCTTGCCTTATTTTATTAGATATTTATTGTCATTTTTTTAAGATTCCCAGTGAGGGGGATGCTTGTCTTATTCTTGTGGATATTTACAGTTACTTTTTAAACATTCTTAGTGAGGAGGATGCTTATCTTATTCTATTGGATATCTATAGTTGTTTCTTAATAATCTCAGTGAAGGGGATGCTTGTCTTATTCTAGTGGATATTTATTGCACTTGTTTATGATTATCAATGAGGGGGATGTGTGCCTTTTTCTAGTGAATATGTATTGTTGTTTTTTTAAGATTCTCATTGATGGGGACGCTTGCCTTATTCTAGTGAGTCTGTATTGCTGTTTGTAAGATTTTTAGTGAGGAAGATGCTTGCCTTATTCTAGGAAATATTTATTGTTGTTTTTAAGATTCTCAGTGAGAGGAATGCTTGTCCTACTCTAGTGGATATTTATTTATTTATTTATTTATTTATTTATTTATTTTAAGATTCTCAATGAGTGAGAAGCTTATCCTTTTCTTGTAGATATTTATTTCTGTTTTTTAAGATTTTCAGTGAAGGGGATGTTTCTCTTATTCCAGTGGAAGGTTATTGCTGTTTTTAAAGATTCTCAGTAAGGGGATTGCTTGGTTTATTCTTGTGAATGCTTACTGTTGTTTTCTAAGACTACCAGTGAGGAGAATGCTTGTCTTATTCTAGAGAATATTTATTGTTTTTTAAGATTCCCAGTAAGTGGTATGCTAGTTTTATTTTATCAGATATTTATTGTTGTTTTCTAAGACTCTCAGTGAGGGGGTGCATGTCTTATTCCAGTGGATAGTTATTGTTTTTTTTTAAGATTCCAAGTGAGGGGTATGCTTGCTTATTCTTATTATTTATTGTTATTTTTTATGATTCTCAGTGAACAGGGTGGCAGTCTTATTCTAGTGGATATGTACTATTATTTTTTAAGATTCTCAGTGAAGGAGATGCTTGTCTTACTCTAGTGGGTAATTATTGCTCTTTTTTAAGATTCTTAGTGAAGGGGATGCTTGTTTCTTCTAGTGGATATTTATTGTTGTTTTTCTAAGATTCCAATGAGGGAAATGCTTGTCTTATTCTTGAGGGTGTTTGTTGTTGTGTTTTTAAGATTCCATTGAGTAGAATGCTTGTCTTATTCTAGTGGATATTTATTTTTATTTTTTTAAGATTCTCAGTGAAGGGGATGCCTGGCTCTTCTAGTAGATATTTTTTGTAGTTTTGTAAGATTTCCAGTGAGTGAGGTGTTTGTCTTATTCTCGTGACTATGTATTGTTGTTCAAAATTCTCAGTGAAGGGGATGGTTGGCATTTCTAATGGACATTTATCACAATTTTTCAAGTTTCTCAGTGACTGGGTGCTTGTCTTATAACAAATATTTACTGTTCTTATTTAAGACTCACAGTGGGAATGATGCTTGTCTTATTCTAGTGGATATTTATTGTAATTTTTAAATATTTTCAGTGAGGGGGATGCTTGCTTTATTCATGTGGTTATTTATTGTTGTCTTTTTGAGAGTCTCGCTCTGGGGGATGCTTTTCTTGTTATAGGGGATATTTATTGTTTTTCAAGATTCTCAGTGAGGGGAATGTTTGTCCTATTCAAGTGGATATGTATTGTTTTCTAAGATTGTCAGTGACGTGGATGCTTGGATTTTTCTACTGGATATTTATTGTTGAAGTTTAATATTTTCATTGAAGAATGCTTGTCTTATTATTGTTGATAACCAGTGAGAGGAGAACCAACAACCACTTGGAAGGATACCAAACTTTATTCAATTGCAAGGATAAGAGTTTTCATCCCTCAGGTTAGGGAATTCATCAGAACAAGTCTCTCATTCCATACCCAGCCTTTAAAAAACAATGAAAAAAACAATAACCACTATTAACCAATTAACTTATTAAATATTAAACACTTACATACCTAAAATGCAGCAAGTAATTTAATTACCCTCAAAAAACCTTCAGTGTAAAATAGTTAAAACAGTTTTTAAAAAAAAAATTATATATAAAAATCAAACCTAGTAAAGAAACAACACTTGAAAATAAAACCCAAATGAAGAAAAAAAACGCACTGGAATCCAAGATAAAAGTTAAAAGTTAGCACTTCTGTTTACTGTATTAAGCAAACTTCATCAGACTTGATGAAGTTTGCTTAATACAGTAAATGAAAGCACTAACTTTTAACTTTTATCTTTGATTCCAGTGTGTTTTTTTTTTCTTCTTTTGGGTTTTATTTTCATATATAAAAATCACATATAAAATATATGTATTAAAAGTATTACAATTTTAACTTAAGATATTCCTGAATTTCAACACACTGGAAATACTAACATTTTTATTAATATGTGGAAATTTTGTTGCATTTAACCCCAACTGCCACTTAAGCTCACATAAGTCAAAATGTACATCTAGCACACTACCTTGTGTGTCTTTAACTATTTGCTGTAAAACTAGGAAACCAAAGGTATGATCACCCAGTGCATGTATATGCCTACTCAAGGCAGTAGTGAGCCTATGATGCTTAATATCTAATAAATGCTCACATATTCTATCCTTGAAATGTCTACATGTCTTTTCTATATAAAAAGTGACACTTAGCCAAATAGACTGACCCCGGGATTCATGAAGCTTGCGCCAGGCGCAGGCATAACATAGGCAGAAAATATGGCCGTCAAGCGATTCAGGTACAATCCAATACCACGTGCACTAACGGCGTACGCCAGAACTGCGCAGCCCTCGGCATAGGTATGCTAATCAACCCATGCACAGTGTTGCACCATGCAAATGAAGGCAGATAGTGATTCATGAAGTGGTGCAGGTGTAGTGTAAGCCCACGGAAATGTAAATCAAAAAACACGATTTACATTTTCTCAAACAGAACATCGGAGCTTTGGAAGCGGACCAGACTCATGTATTACAAAGTTAACATATGCCAATGGCTAAATACACAGCCAATGGCATAAGAAAAGATGCACAACACCTAAAAAAACAACATTTAATGTCATGTCCACAGTAACGCACAGTACAACCGCAGGGCATGTGTGCGCAAACTGGAACATAAAGAAAATATATAAAACTGTCATAAAATCACAATTTAATACAAATCAGGTTTACACCATAATACACAATGGTAGGCATGGAACACCACAACCAAGGTGCAAGGGTTGCTAAGGGCCTGCGACAGTGTTCGGTGCGGTAACTATGAATTAGTAGTCAATGCCATGCAAATGAGGCAGATAATACTGAATCGCAAATGTCCCGCTGGATGAAGGTTGAACCATACGGCACAGTGCTATAATACCGAGGAGTGGCTCAGAGGAGATACATGACATCAGCAGAGGGGTGTGCCACCGTAGCAGCAAGCACATTGGAGCAATGCAAACTGGCCTGGCCATTGCTAAGCAAAGCTGCAGGACAGGGGTCGGGAGGAAGGTATAGAATCATTTAGTTGAGAGCACACGTGGTGCCCAAAAGCGCATGTGTACGGGGATGAAAATGTGCCCGAAACCCAGTAAGCAGATGCACGCGGCGCGAACAATATCACAAACAGGAAGGTCAGGGGAAGAAAAGAAGGAAATGCAGAAGTAGGGTAATTGGCATACTAATGAGCAATCAACACCAATCAACTCACGGAGGCCAATCGACGGCAGCTGTCAAGTCTGCTCGCAGAAACCTGCAAAACAGGATAGGGGAGGCATCGGAATGCAAAGAAAGGAGGGGAGGCATTGGATTTCAAAGATAGGAGATCTGTCATAGCAGAGCAAAGCAAACCGACAGTAGACCGGCAATAGCACACATTACACAAGATACGCCAGGTCTAGGAAAGTACAAATGAAAGCAGGCTGCTGGATGCATGCCAGAAAATGGTAGGTGGAATGTGCAGAAATGTAAAGGGAAGGTCAAGAGGTAATCCACGGCAGCCAAATGTAATTCAACACCAAAGGCACCACAATAGTAGTTCCGGTAGTAAAACACATAAGATACCCTGTAGCTACGATCGTACATACACATCCTATGACATCATCGGTGTTCACAGCACAATAGTATAAAGTGTGAAAGCACCCTACACACACCTGTGAATTCCCAAACACTGAACCATAGGTGTAAACACACGGGGAACTTTTAAAATGTACATGTTGGGAGCTGCCATAGCTGTGATTCATCAGCGTGTGTTAGAGACTGACGGTGTTGTGGAGGATGATGCCAACAACCACTGCAGGCCCCGGAGGAGGAGAAGAGTGTTCAGACCAAGGGTAACCTACCAGGGGCTACATGATCTGGAGATAGTAGAGCGTTACAGGGTGGACAGGGACATCTTACAGCAAATAGTGGAGCTGTGCCGGCCACGCCTGAGAACCAGAAATAACAGAGGGGAACCCATCCCAGTGGACACGAAGGTATGTGTAAGTATGTGAATACTAGCCACAGGTACCTTTCAAAGGCCAACTGGAGATATAATGGGGATCTCACAGGCATCAGCATCCAGGGTACTACACCAGATCCCGGATGCCATGTTACCACATGCCAATGAGCATATATACTTCCCCCGAACTCAGGAGGAGTTGGCCAGCAATATGCGTCACTTCTACCATGTGGCACACTACCCGGAGGTACTGGGTGCGATAGACTGCACGCACATACAAATCAAGTCACCACCTGGTGAGCATGGTAGGCGCTACATAAACCACAAGGGATTCCACTCCATCAACTGACAAGTCGTATGCAATGCCCAGGGCATTATCATGGATGTGTGTGCTGGCAGCCCTGGAAGCTACCATGACTCCCATATCTGGCATGCATCACAGCTGTATCAGGTATTTGTCAGGGGGGACATCCCACATGGCCACCTTGTGAGGGATGCTGGCTGTGCGCTGGAGCCATGGATGATGACTCCCATCAGAAATGCACATGCACCCATGCAAGAACACCATAATGAGGCACACGCACAAACCAGAATCATCATAGAGCATGTGTTCGGGATGCTGAAATCACGGTTCCGGTGCTTGGACACATCTGGTGGAGCCTTGCAGTACTCTCCAGGCACGTGTGCCCACATTGTCATAGTATGTGCCATGCTACATAACATGATCCTGCGGAAACAGCTGCAAGCAGAGACAAAATGGTGAAGGCCCTCATAGCCCACTGCAATTGCCAAGGCCATCACAGGCACAGAGGGATTCAGACCATGAACACACTGTGCCAGCCCCAGTAGGCAGACAGAGGCGTGCCCAATATGCCTACGCCTTGGCAAAGAGGGAACGTATAGCACATACTCTGACAGTGTAGGCCCCTACGGACTGACACACCTCTCTACCTGCACACACAGTAAAATGGATGGCACACAAACACAACCACCTGTAAATTGTAATGTATAGGTGGCCCACTGTGTGAATCCAACATAGGCAGCCCTCAAACATTGTACACACAACAGCTATAGGAACAAGGAATGTCAACACCTGAACAGTACATGCGCCTATCACCATATGGTGGTGCTGTGTATATAGGTTCCCAGGTACAACGGTAGGTTCACAGCTGACTGTCAGAGGCCATACACCAAATGGGGCAAACAGTGTCTGCTGTCGCCACAACATCAAGTAACCAACTGTCATGTAGAGGAGCAGAGGCAATCGTGGGAGCACATGTGTGTAAGCACTGTTCTGCACACACTCAGCACAAAGTCCCTGCTGCGTTAATGAGGGGCTCCACATAATATAATCATGGATGTTGTGTCAAGGCATGGGGTGTACCCATGACAGGTATTCGTCACCCCAGCATGCTCCACCCATGGCCATTTGAAGGTGTAGCACAGTATCGTGTGTGGCTCACTGAGATATACATACCCAATGCCGGAGCACATCCAGTAAACATCACATGGACATGCCATTAACTGGACTCATCAATATGTAAACTAACTGAGTTACCCATGTGAGTGCAGTATGGAGTAACAGCTGTAGTGTACTCCACGTACAAAATGACATAACACATGTACAAATCCCAGATGGCCATATGTTAAATGCAGTGACCGTCGTGCATGTTTCCAGTCCCACGTCCTGCAAGGGATGTAACGTAATCCTGAAGGCACGAGTAATGCATGTCGGATGCAGGTCAGCAGAGCATGTTTAGCACACGTTACCGGGAATATGCATTGCCCACTACTGGTAAGCGACATTTAAATATGACTATATGGATATGTGCGAAACGATGATAAGCTACACCGAATATCACGCAGATCACGGTCACTGATGTCCAGAACAAGTGAAACCAGCATTATTCACCCTTGTACTAATAGCGCCTGCTCTGAAGGGTAAAACGACCACTGCCAGGTGTAGAACATGCAATCATGTATAGAATCACCTAACACTATTGCTAGGCAAGATGTACCTATGGTAGGGTTGCCACCTCTTCAGATGACTAATGTGGGACATACGTCAGATGTCTGCAGGCTGACACATACACCCGACCAGTACGAAATACAGAACTTCACTGTTTTGCCTAGATAAAAGCTCATTCTTGTAATGTTTACTTACTTATTCTGTTTCTAGAACATATAGGTGGTTCAGATACAGAATAACTGTTTTATGCAACTATTACATAAACTATAGGAAATAAGTATGTTCTAAAATCCCAGGACATTTGCCATGTTCACAAATATTTTGCAGGACACAACTGCCCAAAGAGGGACTGTCCCTCACAGAGTGGGACAGCTGGTAACCCTAACCTATGGCAGGTGTGTAATGTGACAGGTACAGACACAAACGTGTGGAGTCCGGGAAACAGTATACATCAACAAGTACACAATGAAAGGTGTAGCTTGCCTGTCACTTTCACCATCAGATATATATATATATATATATATATATATATATATATATATATATATATATATATATATATATATATATATATATATATATATATATATATATATATATATGTGTGTGTGTGTGTACACATATATACATATATATAATACAGGTAGAAAGGGCGATAGAGTGATATATGTTGATATATACGGAGTCAGCGATATCTGCAAATATATATAATAGGTGAACGACATTCAGAACACCTCGGAGGTACAAATAAATAGGATACCGCCAACTATGGAATGTGTAACATACTGACATGGGTAACCACGAGGCTGAAAGACCGAAAGAACACAGTACCGGAACAGTACAACCGCGAGTAATAGTATGATGATATGAAGGGACATTTAGTTACCGCTGCCGGTGTTGCGGTCCATGTAGGTACTGTGTTCAACTGTGTTTGTGAGCGCCGTAGTCTGTGTATGTGTGTGTTGAGGGTGCCGTGTGCATCTCTGTGTGACTGTAATGTGTGTGCGTGTCCGCATCATGTGTCTGTTAGTGCCAACTCGGAGGTAGATCATTATGGTAGGTGTGGGTATAGCTAGCCATAGGCATACGGTTACCACCTGTCCCACATTAGGAGGGACAGCCCCTCCCTGGGAAGGTGTGTCCTGACATAAAACATTACAAAGGGCAAATGTCTGGGATTGTAGGACATTAATATGTCCCATATATAATGTAATAGTTGCATTAAATAGTTATGCCTGTATGTAAGAAACGTAAATGTTACATGCAATATGATAAGTAGCCAAGTCCCACAATAGGTATGTATTGAGGATAAAAGTATGTGCTAACCTATGTACTGGCCGTGGCTATGTGTTGGCCTGTAAACACCGCTGTGCTTCCCGCAAGTGTCCAACAATGGCCATACGAAAAAGTGGAAACCCATGGCAAAGAGGTTCTGTTACCAACACAACCGCAATGACTGCAAATATCTGGGACAGAAATACACGGGATAGCTGTCAGTTAGACATATCATTTCACATATCGCTGCAATTCCGGAGGTATGGAAGTATCAACCTCACCTGCACACTATATAGAAACCAATTAACAATGGCCCAATGTACAATCCCGTAACATAAGTCTACTAATTGATAGCTCTTTAATTAGGGAAGGAGCCCACACACATATATATGGAATATGTAGAAATGCAAGGTCCACAAACCTGTATATGCTACGTACACCCAGCGACATCCCCCACACTAGAAACTATAGCAATACAGACTGCAATAACAGCACAAACATCCAGTTAGTCAATTACATCTGCAGAACTGTCAACATACCTTGTGAGAGATACAATTAAAGGCACCATGCAAAATTGCAGCCGTTATATAATGGAACAAACGGCGATGTTACAGTTTTTGATTGCAATAGTCCGTTATCAGACGTTGGGATGACAGGAACACCCACATGTTGAACCACATACTCTAGCTGTCAAGCACAACCCACGGGGGACATGAATCCAAAGAATAATTGTCTCTATGCATAGCAGTTGCAATTACACATAACAAAACACAATACAGGCCGTCTCCCCGAAGGTAGGGCAAATGGGCAACGCCCAAGTGGAGAATTAAATTATACCCCACTGTTGGCACGTAATTGGTGAATGGAGTAGCTGCACAGCTGATATGCAAGTAATTAGTCACTCAGGAACACCAATTGGCGGGAGGAAACCACATGTTACAGGTATCGACGTATATAAGGATGACTTGCTAGACATTCAAACCGTATGTTCATACAAAATACCTGTTTAAGCAGTGTGAGAGAGATAGAGATGAAAGTCTGTAATGATAACAAGGTATGTAGAAAACTCGGTATGTAAGTTTATGTATATCATGTTTTTTATTAATTATTTACTGTATGTATAGCCTGGTTTGCATTAATTAAAAGTGTCCGCAATGCATAAAGTGGGAAAAGGTATTTATGTAGTGATGTCTTGCTGAGCATACTAACGCATGTAGAAACTGTGCGTCAAGCAGTGGGCCACAAGGTGCACATCACAGACACCACAAGGGATGCTACATGAGGGCTTTAAACAGAACATTTCCATACAACCCGCCGTCAGTGGTAGGGTATGTCCAACAAGTACGTGCCATAGCAGGGGATAGTATATGTTGATATACTTTCACAGTAGGCATGTGTATGGGCATATAACGACAGTGACATGTCTAAGGTGGTCCCGCTGTGCAAGTATGCTGTGCATTATGGGATACTATGTGAAATATGTGTAATGTACAGTATTGTAGGTAGATATGTTAGATATTCTACACAGCATAACAGGCGTATCATGCATACCAAAGGTATCGTCTATTGGCATGTACAAAAACAGGATGCATATGGCTTGTAGGCATGGGACATTGCAATAGCATGATAGCTAATCTAAATGGAAGGGCTACCAAGTAACCATGCACACAGGACATGTAATAGCTTCACAAGTTCATAGTGGGGTACTATGCAGTCTGGCAAGTCTATGTGTAAGCACAACTACAGTGTTCACACTAGTGGCACCTTTCTAGGGTAGTGTCCTGTGAACAGCAGAGCCATGTGTTACCTGCACCTCTGCACAGTACAGCCACTGCAGTGATCCCTGGCGTACATGTCTCTCCCAACCACCAAGGGAGGTATCACATGAACAGTGCTACTGAGTGTCCCTGCATGATGTACATAGGGCTCATGTTCCAAAACATGGTGAGTGACTGGTTTGGGAATGTAACCCTCAAGCACATCCCACTCATTGTTGCATGTGTGCACATATCCATGAGCATGTTGCTCACAGTGGCTTTTGCTTATGTCATGTATGTGGAGTATGTCCATTAATATTGTTGTGGACATGGGCCCTGTCTGTTCAGCAGAGGTCACCCCTGAGTATGTAGTATGCAAATGTGTACAGGCGCGGTGTCCGTAGTTCAGCCACATACTTTAACTGTCGGAGTTCAATAAACGTCATGGCATGTTAATGGTGTGGTATGTAAAGCTGTAGCTGTTGTGTAAGGTACACCCTAAATGAGGTGGTGTACCCTTGAATGTGTGTAGCAGTCTTGAGTTCAGAGGTACAATGGGTGCCTATGTACCAGCTACACACCCAGTACAGATAAGTGTGGCCACGTAGAAGGATATCCACACCACAGTGGCAATACGGTAACCACAGGAGTGTGTGCGAAATACGTGTGTACTACAAACATGTACAATGTGACATGTATGTAGGGGACTACCACCTATGTGATAGTCAGTGGATGAATGGTGTAATGCAAAGGTGATGTTCATGCACCTTGTGTCATGCAGCTTGAAGCCATGATATTCATATCAGGTATCTGTCACAGTGTCGCCCATATGGATGGAGTCAGTATCAGCTGGTGGATCAATCATGGTGCTTTCTATGCAGGGGTTTGTAAAGCTAGGCAGGGAAAGTCCCTCTGTGCTAGCCTGTACCTCAGGGAAGCATATACTGAACATGAGGGGCTTAATGACTGAGGACTGTGGTATGGCAAATATAACTGAAATGCAGTAGATACTATGGTATGCTACCCTCATTGTGTGTGTCCTGTCCATGAGCCACGTTGCATAATATCCTGAGACATAGGGTACGATGTGCAGGTGGATGTGTATGTTGTCAATACCAGAATGGAGAACGGTGCTGAAAGGCAATGAGAGGACAATGTAGGATGTGTGGACTCCTGTAGCATCATCAACTACCCTGGTAACTGTATGAAAGGAGTCCACCAGGTGTAGGGGCCATGCTCTGGCCCTAACAAGTCCAACCCGGGTGGCATCAAAGGACTGGAGCCCAACAATGTCTCTGTGAATGATGTCCTTGATGATGTGCCCCATAGCCGTGCAGAACAGTCCAGTCAGGTGTGTAGGACTATAGTCCCACTCGTGCATTGTGGTACCACCTGTGTGAAGTGTGATAAATGTTGCTGTGTGCCATTCAGGGGCCACAATGTCTGATACAAGGCTATTACTGAATATGGTGGCCTAGTGGGGAGACATGTCATTCAGAGGTTTGTGGACATCACAGCCTGGGACTTTGGAAGGTGACATGGGGCCAGTGTCCCAGGACATATAGAGTGCAGGTTAGTACTGTGTAGGTGTGACCGCAGGGACACTGCATGTTCCTGCATGGATTGTGGCCCTGTATTGAGTGAGAGGGTGTAATGTTAGCATTGAATCCATCCGCCAGCATGTTGCCAACATCACCTGGGTCTGTAATGTTCCTGAGTGACTGTTGTATGTGAGAGCAGATCTGGGTGTTGCCAATGACTACTGACATACCACCATAATGCCTTGTGGTACACCCCGGAAAGTGTCACAGTAATGTTTACGTAGCTAGTCTTGGAGTATGTGATGAGGGATCCCGTGGCCCTACCGAGGCTGACCAGTGAGCTACCCCACCCATGGGATTGTACACCACTGTGCAACAGCCTCCACCTGTTGTTGTACATTATGTCCATGGAACGTGACCACCAGAGTGGCGTCTGTTATCTGGTGTGTACCATCATGGCTCTGTGTGGAATAGCATGATCCATGCAGTCTTGTACATGCTAATCAAGTGCACTGGGGTATGTTTCAGCATTTGTAAGTGCAGTGTCCATCTGCACGGGTGTCATGACGTTAACAACCGCTGTCATAAGACGTCTGTAGTAGGTGTTGTAGTACTCATGTACTGTGTATGCCATGAAGGGTGTGGTGCCGGGATGTGGCTAACAAGGTTGATTAGCATATGTTTGGAATCCACCAATGAGGGGATAGCCCCAGGTGTGGAACACCAGTCACATGTTGTTAGTGTTCATGCCAAGGTTAATGTTGGTCTTGGAGGTGGTGTGTATGGGTTGATCCAGCCGAGTGGAGGTTATGACTCATGGATGTGTTGGTACATGAGTGGCTATCCCAGTTAAGTGTGGGGTAGTGTCATTCAAACATCAGTAGTAGCTGTCTGAGCCCTACTGTCCAGTACACCAACAAATGAGGTCTGGTAACCGTGGGGTACGTTGTTGAATCTGTAGCTTGTTACAATGTATATAGCGGTTCTGGACACAGTTAGTTGCATGTGGAGCACCTCTGATACATTGTGCTAAGTAACTAGCCAGGATGTGTGTACAACATAGTGGGATATGGGAACAGCTCAGCTGTGGGTGTGCCGGTCCAGGTATGTGCCTGAAAGGTATGGTCTGTCTATAACCTGTCATTGCAGGTGTGCTCTGCAGAGCCTAGAGGCAGGTCCCAGTCACTGCAGAGATATTGGAGTGGTGCATTATAAGGTGTGCCTTGCCTGCATATGTCACAGAGGAAGATGCAAGCAATGTGTCACATGACCCCATGTCCTGCTTGCCAGTTCCCGTTCTGCCGGTGACTGTTATTGGAAACTGTGCAAGACAGGCAGTATAGAAGCAGCAAGAGACTTACATGTGATCTGTACTCCCAGGGCTGACAGGTGCAGGTCATCTGTGCCAAAGCATTGTGTTTGACCAGGTCAGTCAAAGCGGACAGATACCAGATGCCTGTGGAATGACAGCAGAAGCATAGGCAACTGTTGAAGTGACACAGTCAGTTGTTGTACAGTGGTATTGGGTCCGGATGAATGTATAATGCTCCCCAGGGCTAGGCCCACACCTTCAGGGCTACAACACTGGTGAGCTATTGCATGTCCATGCACACATAGTCTGTGAAGTGGCATCTCAGGGCAGTCACACTAACATGGAGAATGACAGTCACATCATACCTGGTGAGGTGTGGCATGGGTGCATAGGTTATGTTGCAGAACCAGTTACCCGACAGCAAGATGTAAGCGACTATCGCCTTGTTTAGCCTGCTGTGTGGAGCTGCAGTGTGACCGCCTACAGACTCACCTATGACTGGTGTGTTGTGTATGTTATAAGACCCTATTGGCTGTATGTGATGGGGACACATGAGTCTGTGGGTTATAAGTTGGTGATGTTGTGTTCCGTGATGGGGGCTGCCTCTGGTGCCTACACAGAGTATGGAGAGGTACTGCACAAGTCATAATGGGTGGCACCGCACTATAACCCTGCTGAGTATGGTGTGCATGTCCATGAACCATTATCACTGAGATGTTAGCAGTACAGATGTACAAGACAGTACAGATTTTTGATTACAAATACATTTGTATGTCACAGGAGTGTTCTACCAGTGGCCCGTTGACAGACTCACAACTACAAAAGGTTCCAGAGTGACATGTGCATACCACACCAGTGCCAGCTACAGTAGAACAGGGTTAATGTGTTGTACTCCATCCTCATTGTAGCCCATACCACACAGACAAATGTTAGGCATCTGTGTATGTAAGGATGTGAATGGCCATAACCTATGAGGAATAGCTGTGTCAGTGTTGTGAACAACATACAGAATGGGCTGTGTGGGTGAGGTGTGTGACATAGTGCACATTCTGATGGATGATATCAGCATTGTCACCGCTAGGTGAACATCCCTGTACCCATTAACTACCACCTAGGCTGTGGTCAACATTATGGACACTGTGTAAGGGATGGTGCTGTGCAGTACACCTCCCTGCCTTGGTGACATCTCCAGGCCCCTTGGGTAGTCATATGAGGTACCCATGCCATGACAGGGTGCCATCCATGAGCATGGAGATCATTGGACAGGCATATACAGCACTGGGGTGACCAATATTTGATCACATATCACCTTTAAGGGGTAATGGCCATGTGTGGATGGGCGATACCAGCCTTCACAATCCTCACCTCCACTACGCAGCATGCTGTCTACCTTGCATAAAGACATTTGCTACACCATGATGATGGACATGCTACATGTCCAAATCCTGATCTGTAAGACATACGTCATGGACAGCCACCATCCTAATAATAGGATCGCCACATGCTGGACAGATCCCTGTGCCATACATGTGACATACTCCTGCCAAACCATGCAATCCTGTCCATCAAAGCTGCACATGTCATCCTAGTCATACATGGTGTGATGGTGACATGGTAGATGTAGTATCAGCTGTCCGGATCATTAATGCGGCACTGATGCACCTCGTGGTGGCATACTGGCTGTCTGTTACAGCTGAGAAACCTTGCCCGTACATGCTATGGTAGATAACCATCCCTGCGAATGATGTCCGACTAGCCATTGTCCCATGTCTATCACATGTGCAACACAGGTGATCCATGGCAGGATGTTGAACAGCTGTACAGTGCTGTGTAGATGTATATGGCAAAACACATACATGTACAGGTGTCCATGCGTATGTGTGCATTGTCACTGCTCAAGTCCATTAAGGCTGTGTCTGTGTTGATATGTGACATATACACAGCATCAAGGTCAACAGCAGTACCGTGGACACATCCAGGCATGTGCAGATAGGTAAGAACACCAGTGCAGGCAAATAGACATGCCCACATCAAGACAGCATTCACATGGAGTGGGAACACTGTAATGAGGTGACACACATATATGGTGATGATATCCAATGCATAACGGGTGTTACGTGTGTGTGACACAAACACGTCAGTCATGTCAGTGTCATGATGATTTGCAAAGATTACTGTGCAGATGTACTAGATGTCATAGAAATGTATGTGCAGCAGTATCTCTGTACATCTCTGAAACTGTGACCTGTCACCATCATTATGTCTTACAGATAATGCCTCGTACACGCCTTCCAGCGTACAGCCGCCAGGAGGATGATGCCTCATCCCGTACCACCACGAGAACTACAAGGTGTTGTTCAGCCATGTGCCCAGCCCATGCCCAGCAGCGGGACGACCTCTGGCAGGATCTACGCAGGAGGGTGAACAATGTGGGTGGCCATAACTGCACCTACCAGCAGGTGCGCAGACATTACATGGACTTGATATGACATGCAAAACAGCGTGCCACTGCAATCACCAGGGAACAAGGTGGAACCGGTGGTGGGCCACCAACCCAGCCCCCACTCACACACACTGAGGAGCTACTGGCCAGTCTAGGGATACCCTCAGAACAGCATCCACACACACACTAGCTGCCATCGTGGAGGTGGGTGTCTCCCAACCAATGAGCCTGGAGTTGCCTGGTAAGTCAGTACTGCACATATGGCTATTATATCCCATTTAGTTGCATGTGCCACTGTACATTATGTAAAGTAACAACATATGCAAGGTATGTGGACACACATGCTGCATACTACAGTATGCTACCCTGTGTATGCACACATGCGCATACTATATGCTATTATACAGGTGAATGTGTTAACATGCACAGTGCACCCTGTGGCTGTCAGACAGTCAGGGATAATGTTCATACTGCTGTGTCGCCCCTATACAGGTACCTCTGGCATGCCGCACAGACATGAGTCTGTTGCAGGTGAGACTGTCATCAGTATCAGGCATGTTAAAGCATAGATCTATTTGCCATGTGGCCAGTTAACAGTTGCACACTTGATGTTTGTTCCAGTCACAATATACAGGTCGCATCACCCATTATTCACACAGTACACCCATGTGCAATATATACAAATGAAATGATACACCCACTTGAAACCACAGTAGTTGTCATTGCTACATGTGTGGTCAGCTGTGCATAAAACAGTGGAGGTGTTCTACAATGGAGGCATATGTAGTATGCAGTGGAACAACATGCGTGGTATGCAAACAGTACCACACAGTGAGCTGTGATATGGGCAGCCCACAAGTGTCACGATTGTGTTATATGCCCCTGCATTGGGTGCACACATTGTGATGTGCCATCTGACATGTCCCAGACATGTAATGTTCTGGCTGCAATATTGTCACACTATCCCATGACCCATGCCCCACATACTAAACATACAACCCGTTGTCTGCATAGCCCTGTGGATGGTGACATATCTGACATCTGGGTGTATGTCATATGGGACAACACAGACATGTGAGATGGCCATCACACACATTTGGTCAACCCATGTGCACACATGGCCATGGGGGATGGCCAGAGACACGTAGCCACACAGTAGATGTGATGTGTACACACCCTGTTGTACATTGTCCACACATGGTCCAACTATAGCCTTAGTTGACTGATTATACAGTTGATGTGGTACACTGGACATCCGAAAAGCCTGTGTA
This sequence comes from Protopterus annectens, assembly GCF_019279795.1. Lineage (NCBI taxonomy): Eukaryota > Metazoa > Chordata > Ceratodontiformes > Protopteridae > Protopterus > Protopterus annectens. The sequence goes on along the minus strand of NC_056730.1, from coordinate 637,000,601 downwards.
CAGCTAGTGGAGGTGTCACTGATGTCTACTATATAAGATCTGTTGAACATCATAACTGTGTCATAGCATGACAGTAGTCACATGTACAGCTTCCACAGACATTGACACCACATCAGGCCACAGATACTGTACATTTCCCTTGCTGCAGTAGGACATCACCGTTAGCTGTGCACCTCATGTGTGTGGTACATCAATGTCATGTGGGAAATGGTGAACTGACATGTCCACTATGTGTGGACATGGTTACCAGGCAGGTAAGACCCTGTAGTTGTGCAGGGGTGTCATCTGTAGGTCCTCCACTGACCTGTCACTTGACACAGCATGGTTTGGTGTGTATACACCTCAGCATCGTGGGTCACAATCCACAGTTATGTCATGGGTATGCATGCAGTTATGGCTATGCAATGTGTACATATTATGCATTGTACAGCAATATAGATGCCTCATGTTGCCATGCAATGGCACAGTGTCTGTACATCACACTGTATAGCAATGTAGACAGCTCACACTACCCTTCCATGCTAATGCACATTTGCTAAACATGCATTCTATCTGTAGGGCATACAGACAGCACCACAATGTGATGCCCATTACGATGCTTTACATGTGTCAGGGCACCATTGTGTCAGACATGTATGCATGTTAATGCCCACATCAGCAGATTACATGTCAAGGTCACGTCAGCCATGTGTACTGTTATCCTGTTCTGGTCCACATGGTGTATCACGGGGATGCATGCATACTACCATGATTGTGTGAACTGCATGGCTACTGATATGACACCTGCTTGCTGTAGTGTGCACCCCAGGGAGGTATGCATACTAACACTATTAATGTCTGAGCTGCATGCCCTCTGCCGTATCACAGGCATGCTGCATGCCATCTGTCAAATCACATGAATGGTGTGTGTGTGTGTGTGTGTGTGTGTGTGTGTGTGTGTGTGTGTGTGTGTGTCTGTGTGTGTGTGTCTGTGTGTGTGTGTCTGTGCGTGTGTGTCTGTGTGTGTGTGTGTGTGTCTGTGTGTCTATTGTAATTTAGAGTCTTTCTTTGCATTCACAGGTGATGTAGGTGCGTTACCCTCCTGCGGTCCATCTGATGTAAGTGTCCCCACAGATACTAGCAGTGATGAACATATGCATGAGGTACAGGCAGGGTTGTCAGGGGCTGAATCTGTGCCAATGGTTGCCATCCCAGCTATGTCCCACTCTTTCCCGCACACAGTTCTGCTGCCAACACATACTGCATCACTAGTGGCCATAGAGGAAGGACAGTCAGCATCTGTTAGCGTGGAACAGGAACGTGTGGTGGCTACAGAAGGTGTATCTACACACCATGGTGTCAGTGTAATGACTGCAGATGTGCCACACAGGCATGTGGCCAGTGCTGCTTGTAGGAGGACCTCTGGCAGACATGCACCTGCAGGACAGAGAACAGCAGCTGGTATCACCAGATGCATGTTCCAGACTGTAATGGCGGCACAGGCACGTGCTGAATGGCAGAACAGAGAAGGGCAGAGGCTGCAGAGGGCTGCTATCTATACCCTAAATGACAACATGCAGGCATTGGCAAATGCTCAACAGCAGATTGCTGATGTTCTGGACAGGCAATTGGGTGACATGGTCGGAATACTTGACCATGGCATGGCAATCCATGAGCGTGAGCTGTCTGTGCTGGAACATCTGGTAGGAGTGAGGCATAGGCCACGTGGACATAGGCCAGCTACACCACGTAGTGCAGGTCAACATGAGCGTGCCACCTCACATGTCTGCTCCAATAGTGCTGGTAGCAGTAGCAGTGCAGCTGGTGCTGTGCTGTCTACACCAGGACACAGCAGGCCACGTGGACATGGCATGGCCCTGGATGTTCCCAGCGGGGACACGGTTCCAATGGACATGTGTCTTCGGACAGTAGCCAAGCTGTACCTCCGCCTGGTAGTGCCCATGCAACCCCTGGCAGGCACAGGTCACGTGGCCGTGGACAGACACAGTGAGCTGTACAACCTGGTCTGTACAATCTGGAGCTGTCAATAATACCCCGTGTAGGCCTCACAAAAGGCAGAACTGTGTGCACACATACACGAACACAGCAAAGACAGCTGTAGGGCACCACAACATCTGCATGCATACTGAACGGACATGTCCAATCATATCACTGGCCCTTACCCACACACAAGATGTTATCCATTGGTGCAGCCTATGCCCCTGGCAAACATTATCACCCTGTGCATATGATGAAGCCTGTGCCACATCCCTGTCATCCACACCATTGGTGCAGGACATGCTCAAATGGTCTGATGCACAGGGTGAACAGAATAGTGAGAAGTGTATATTACATTAGTTGCGTAAGAATAGTGAGAGAAGTGTATATTATATTAGTTGTGTGTGAATAGTGAGAGACATGTATATTACATTAGTTGTGTACTGTTGACACACACCAGACATACCATGTAGTACAGGTTTAGCATATATTGTTATATGGTCACAGTATGTGTCTCGGTAACAACAGTAAAAGCATGTTGGTAATGATGCCCTGGTTCCCTCCTTATGGTCTACTTGCATGTGCCTACAGGTAGCACTATTTGCAGTATCCCATGTGTGACTGTGGAGTACTCACAGGCACATATGGCAATATCAGCATGCTATACATAGCCTCAGCCTGACTGTTGGAAAGTCTAACATAACACAGAAGTCCACACATATACTGATCCAGAAGCATGTGGGCAGTTTAATAGGCTACAGTGGCTAGAGATGTGACATCCATACCAGGTCACATCACAGATATGTTGACATGGTGCAGGGGTTGTACACAGCGGTCTGGTCAATGATAATGTTAGAGGCCACTTCATAGCATGAGGCCTCACTGTGTAGCAGTAATACCCTGTCACATTACAGGAACATGCTCACACTCACGGGGTCCACAACAGTATAACGCACACCCCATAGTTTTGAAGTGAGGACCCTTGCCTATGTGGTCATCACCGTCACAGTACTGTGAACCCACATGACGCGACACAGAGAAAGAACATGTCCAGGTAGCCAGTGCGGCTGAGACCAATGGCATCAACAGGGTAGTGAACTGCATCACCATGAGGGGTTAGGGATCCTGTGTGTTCTGTATGGTAGCATACACCCTCACTCCATGCACCAGACAGCCATACATACCTACATACACACACACACTGTGGAGACCACAAATGTCATACACATATGGATAGCTGATGTGTGTGATACACACACCACACCTGCCTACGTCATGCTTTCCACACTGCAGTATGTACAGATCTCTACAACAGTGTACAGGGGTGTGTAACAATTGGGATGTATTCCCCACCATATGTGGCATATATGGTCACACAAGCAAACACACATGGCAGTACTGTGAATGATACACCTGCTATATGATGATACGTCTGACAGACATGCAGCAGTATTGGCCGCATTATGTGTACCAACGCTACCTTCAGCAATTGTGCTGCTATATGCACACAGGAGGATGTAAGTGTTACAGGTGTCAAGTGACGTACTGTCAGTGACACCTGACCGCTGTGTAGGTTTAATGTCTCCACCGTCAAGTAATGGCAACATAGCATGCTGTTTGCACATGTAATGGTAGGATGGCGTGTGACACACCTGTGAGCTGTCCCCGGCAAACATCCATCTACACAGGTGGATCACCACTTTATGTACACACATCCATCCATACCTGCTGTACATCCTACCGTACTGTCAGTATGTCACCATATACAGGTGTCAATGATGGGGCTGCATTGCAACTGCATGTTGTAGTTAGGCACAGATTAGTTACTTACATCAGCTACTGCACATGCATGGTAGCTGCATGCACACTACAGATTGTACATGTGTGTTGGTCCTACATGCCTGTCATGTAGCCATGTTTGTATGCATTGCAATTGGTGGACATGTGTGTTGACATACATAACACATGGACTGTTGTATGATATGATGGGTGTCAAGGGTAACTAGTACAGAGGGAATGTGTCCTCGGTCAACATTGCTGCCTCATGTACTGTTAGCATTCAACAGCCATGGACCCACCTTCCATTTGCGTGAGTATGATTGCTGTAGCCACTTGTCTGCATAGAGGACAGCAAAAGCTATGCTATGTACATATGTGTCATGTGTGTGGTCCATGCACATATCCACTGCAATTACATGCATGACATAGCCTAACATGTGTGTTCGTTGGTGTACAGCGACAGTCATCTGTCACAGCTGTGTAAGACCCAGGGTCCCTGGTATGTGTAGAGCTGACCTGGTTATGTACAATGCAAAACACATGATGGAACCCTGTCGGTACATGTGTAGTCTGCACAGTTGCTGTAGACCTATATACATTGCACTGGTCATGAGTCACACGGTGTTGTGTTAATGTATGGCTGTGTATTGCTGGTCCAATGACATGATGATTTTGGAGAGCTACATTGTAGATTGTGGTGTGTACCTCTGTGATATGCACCTGAGACACCTGTGATAGCTCCTGAATGTGTACTGGTCAATACATGTGAGTGGCCTTCATGTACGTGGGGACAGTAATACCATACTGTGCCCTTCCGTGTTTAGAATCTGTGTTCATGCAAGACGGCCCTTTGCAACTGCTGTGTGAGCATGCCCAGTACGCCGTTGTGTAGATGGACACACAGTACATTCCAAACTGCGCACTTCCATGTTTAGAATCCGTGTGCATGCAAGATGGCCCTTTGCAACTGCTAAGTGTGTGAGCATGCCCAGTACGCCATTGTGTAGATGGACACAGAGTACATTCCAAACTGTGCCCTTCCATGTTTAGAATCCATGTGCATGCATGCAAGATGGCCCTTTGCAACTGCTAAGTGTGTGAGCATGCCCAGTACGCCATTGTGTAGATGGACACACAGTACTTTCCAAACAGACGTGTGATACTAAGCGTGTGGGCATGGCCATTGACATCCTGTATAGCGATGGTGGTCATCCAGGCAACAGGTGTCCATTTTCAATGTCACGATGGATGCCTACATTGAACACACTGGTTGCTGTCTTGAAGGGTGTACTGTCTGTGGCGCGTCCCGTATCTATGTAGTGTTGTTGTAGTGCTCCGTACATATTTGATTGCCCCGATTACACCACTGCCGTGTGTTTGTCTACGTCTACCTTGGGACAGTAATATGCTTTCAGACTGCTCACTCTCTATACATTCCCTATCGGCATCCTTGCCTTTGCGGATGATGTCACCCACCTAGAAGTATGCCTCTGGGAGTGCTGTGTTCAGTAATCTCGGTAGCACGTTCTGTAAATGCGTCATGCTGTAGCGTGTTAGGGTAGTTAGGTGTATGTTTGACTCCCAGCCCTGTCAAGTGTGTGTGTGTGTGTGTGTGTGTGTGTGTGCGCATGCTCCCATCTGCCTGGGGACTCAGTCTTGCTTTTAGACGCCGCACACCACAGCAGTTTGCTACCGACGTCTTTGTCTTTGCGGATGATGTCACCCGCCTAGAAGTATGCCTCTGGAAGTGCTGTGTTCAGTAATCTTGGTAGCGCGTTCTGTAAATGCGTCATGCTGTAGTGTGTTAGGGTAGTTAGGTGTTTGTTTGACTCCCAACCCTGCCAAGTGTGTGTGTGTGTGTGTGTGTGTGTGTGTGTGTGTGTGTGTGTGTGTGTGTGTGTGTGTTTGCGCGCATGCTCCCATCCGCCTGGGGACTCAGTCTTGCTTTTAGACGCCGCACACCACAGCAGTTTGCTACCAACGTCTTTGCCTTTGCGGATGATGTCACGCACCTAGATGTCTGCCTCTGGGACTGCTGTGCTTAGTAATGTTGGTAGCGCGTTCTGTAAATGCGTCATGCTGTAGTGTGTTAGGGTAGTTAGGTGTATGTTCGACTCCCAGCCCTGCCAAGTGTGTGTGTGTGTGTGTGTGTGTGTGTGTGTGTGTGTGTGTGTTTCCAGCTGCATGACAACAGTACATTGCTTTGACAGTATTCACTCTCCATAACATCCTTGCTGCGTCTTTGCCTTTGATGCTGCTGTTTGCAGGCTAAACGTGTGCCTGTGTGAATCATGTGATCCACTGATCATGGTAGCGTGTTTTGTAACTGCATAATGCTGTCGTGTGGTACAGTACTTATGTTTATGTTCTGCTCCCAACCCTGCCACGTGTGTGTGTGTGTGTGTGTGTGTGTGTGTGTGTGTGTGTGTGTGTGTGTGTATATATCTATCTACATATTTATATGTGTATATATATATATATATATATATATATATATATATATATATATAGACAGAGAGAGAGAGAGAGAGATGTATGTATATAGCTATATATATATATATATATATATATATATATATATATATATATATATATATATATTATATATAGATATGTATGTTGGGATTATCACTCTTGACTGTGCTGCATTGTCTGTACGTGAACACCTTGGATGTATGTACATCTGCTATGGCTCTGTGATAGTGCACATACTGTGTGCTGTAGTGATCGTGGGTTATACATGTGTAGTGACCGGTTATTGTGTTGCTGGGTATTACACGGGCATTGGAAAAAATGTTAGTGCAGCATCTTTGAGTGGTCGTATGCAGATCTCAGAAACAGTCAGCATTGGTTATTACATTGGAGTGTGATTATGGCTCATATTGGTCTGTAGTATCTGTCAAGTCTATGCACCCCAGGTTAACATTACAGACACACGTTTATCCACAGGTTGTGGTACAGATCCCAGGACTGTATGTGTAGACATTGACAGGTTCAGGACTGGGTTGTGTTGGATGCATGGAGGGGTGTCCATGGCCAGTAATGGGGATCTCTACAGCCTGGCAGGTACGGTCTGTGACTGTCCCACAACCTCCTGTATATGGCTGACACATGCTGTACCTGTGTATATGCAGACACACACACTTACCACAAACAGCTACGGCTATCACATACACACACCCATTGCACCACCATTGGGCCATGCAATAACCGTTGTCCCTCACAAACGCACACACACACACCTATGTGTACATTGGATGGCTCTATGACAGCTCTGGACATGTTAACACCACACCCTGTGCATATGATGTCACCTGTGCCACCACCTGTGATATGTAACATTGATGCAGGATCTGACTAACATGGTGCTGCTGCACACAGTGGCTTTATTCCACTGTATTGATGTTAGCATGCTGTTAACACACAGTGTGTTACTTCCACGTGTACTTCAGCAGGCATGATGCATTGCAGCTATGACCATCACTGTAGCATAGTGTACAGCACTGTTACCTCTGATGATGTAGTCTCCATCCATGTGCCATTTCACTGATGTGTGTAGTATTGGCAGCATGTGTGTCTGTGTGTGTACAGTACGTGTGTGATGTGTGTAGTACACATGTATTCCTGCTTACAAATGCATACACGACATTACACGGGCTTCACCATTCATACACTAGCTTATTCGTTCTTCCACATGCGCACATGGGCTAACACGTGTGCACACATACTTACTCGGGCATACTGGCGCGCACGGGCGCAGACACACTGTGGGCAGGTTTGCAGGTCACATCGGTGGTATCCATGGTGTACGCCGTCAGTCTCCCGACATTCCCTCGGATAGCTCATGATATGCCTCTTCCACTGAGTACTGACAGCACACATGTGACATTGCTCCGGAGAGGTTACAGTGTTTTGTACATACACACTCCTGTTGTCACCTATCTTCTACTCTAATAGTCCCCTTAACCTATACTACACTGTAGAGGCTTGGCCCATATGGCATGACATGTTGTGATTCACTATCCTCAGCCTCACTTGCCTCACATTGCCTACAAATGCTTCGTTACATCTCTGACAGAGTGCTTCCACACATAGGTACCAGTACGCAGTAGCCATGTTGTCTCCGGCTTGCCATTCATCTGCATGGCTTTCTAACATCTAACTAAACCTACATTTTTTATGTATATTATCCATATGTCTTGTGTTGAAGTGCAGCGCATTCTCGTGGCGCTGCGCTACGCTTCCACACCAGGGATCGGGGAGGACAACTACTGGTTCATTGATATCCAATGGACAAAGCAGCCACTGGCCTTGGACTTGGACATTAACATGCTTCTTCGACTGTATTCATACTGTATTTGCAGCTGTCATTGCTCCGTTTAGCAACGTGCAAAACGTTAGTCGCATAACATTCGGGTACATTTCTGCACATAACTCTGCTCTTGCACGGACAGCTTACTGTTTCATGTATCACATAGTTATGTAGGGTTAATACCTGTCCCACTTTGCGAGGGTCAGTCCCTCTTTGGGCAGTTGTGTCCTGCAAAATATTGTGAGAAAATGGCAAATGTCCTGAGATTTTAGGACAAAAGTATTTTCTATATTGTATGTAATAGTTGCATAAAACAGTTATTCTGTATCTGAAACACCTAAATGTTATACGAAACAGAATAAGGAACAAAAATGCTACAAGAATAAACTTTTATTCAGGCAAACAACTGAAGTTCTGTCCTTTGTACTGGATATGGGTATGTTTTGCCCTGCAAAATCTGATGTTTGTAGCACAAATGCCCCACTTTGGCCATTTGGAAAGGTGGCAACCCTATAATTACATCATTTGCATAGCTTACACATACAAATGGGGTAGGTTACAAATCCCAACATTGTCCGTGCAATGTTCTTGTTACGGGCGGTCTTGCACACCCCTGCGGGTGTTTGCTGAATAGCCTGGCAGTCATCTTTCCTTGTTGTACTCTCACTCAATCCATAAACACCAAAGGTGTCGTGTATCATGGCCTAGGCTTTGCTGTGTGCTATGTCTATTTGTGGTGTATGCATGGCTGTGGGTATGTCCCACTGTCATCATTGGTAAAGGTGACACCCTATAGGTACTTCCTGTAGACTGCTGTGTCATTTGATATGTCAGCACATACCTGCGGATGAACTTCCTACTGCAGTGCTTTTCATACCTTCTGCATTATCTTGTGGTCGATAATGCTGTTTCCTCAGACATGTATCTGTTTCTGATCATACCTATCAACCTCCTAGTGCAAAACATCTGTACAAAGCCTAACATGATGGGGGGACAGATAGGGGCAGATTGTACATATTGCTCTTACAAACGTAGATAGTTGGCAGTATTATAGGTTTTGCATTAGTATGCCCTTTCTGAGGGATTTGGGGTCTTAAATACATATGTTTATCATTATTTAATGACATCAGTTCTCAGGTATTTGGCAGACAGGTATTGTGAGAGGAACACACCACACATATGAGGCATACATCTGCACATTCGTACAGTTACGCCAATACACACAATACATGGCGCCATCACAGGCCAGTTACCATTACATTCCTATTGCTGAACACACCCACCCACTGGGTTATATTCCTCACACAGGCCAACAGGTGCTTATCCACACTACTTATTCCATCATGTACCTTATGTGTAGGCCGGTATTTACACTTTCTGTCAGTGGCAGAGCTCATGTACGAGTATGGTGGACTGGACACTGTATCGGTGACACTGCATGACACCCTTTGGGACACGTGTCGTTTGAGTCTATTAACCTTCCACATTGACTTTCACAGGCCATACGTTGTAATTCACATTTGTGGCAAACATGCTTATGAGTTGTACATGTTTTGTCATTTGTCCTGGCATCTTTCTTCTCACCTGTCCACCTAGTATCACTAGTTCTGTACATTTCATTAGGATGGGTTACCTTCGTACCTCTCACCTGTACACGTTATGGGTATACGCCCTCGGGTTTGACCTATGATTCTGTTACATTTGTCATGATAATGTGCCTTTCTGATAGATTGCTGGCAGGCCATGACGGACTGTGCGGTTAGGTAATCATGACTGACATTTCTGTTTCATGATTACTAACTCTCATAACATTCGTATTCCTGACTACACAATTATTCTATCAACGGTCTGACTTTGTCTGAGGTATATTTAATATAGTCCCTATTTGTCTGTCGTGTGCTATGCCTTAGTCCAGCTGTCTTATTCTGACATTCTGGCAGGTATGGTTACCATCTTGGTCGTATGCGTATCCATCCATGATAATCGCCTACATGACACTGATATAGATCCCTACATCTTCCCCCAATGGTTTACACAATATCCAGTGGGTGGGTTGCACCTTTTTGGTGAATACAGGCGTGTGCTATACCCACATAGGTATATTGATCACTCCCATTAGGCGTACCTAATAGATCTGTGCCAACCAGTTGTTGTCATGGCTTTGTCCGGTTTTGTACTTTACAGATTTAACAGGTATGAGCCATGTACATGGAACGTGGGGAAAACACCATTCATTTTCTATTCTGTGAGCGGATTACACACGCGCAGGCGCACTTGCATATCCTTATTGTGGGTTACATATGTTTCATAGATAATTGTGCTTCCATGAACTTTCATAATTCTGACCGTAACAGTTACATATCTGTATTCCAGTTTATGGACTACTGCGAAACACACGTTCACCTTTACATATTTAAATGTGTGTACTGCACGAACGCTTTAATTACACTTTCAAGTTATATGTGCAGTGGTCGTAGGTCAACCAGGACTGCATTCACGTTGGCCGGATACTGGAACCACTATTCTATTGGTGTTCTCCCTCATTGATATGCATACCCATAGTACTTAGCTACATCACCGTACGCCTCACCGCTTCACCTATGATACAGGCATCCATTCTCCTGCTGGGAAAAAGGCGGTACTACATATTACACATTCCCTATTGCCTACTGCTGTGGACTCCGGCGGCATTGTTAATCACTCCGAGAGTATGCAGAACACCAAGGCATATAGTCCTGCCACATACAGGTCTTTGATTGTCAGGGTGTTCATGTAGTGATCTGGGTTTAGGCTTGTCCACCTGGTGAACGGAACTTCCCTGGCCGAGGTCAAATGTCAGACGAAGCATATGGAAAGGGCTTATCTCCCTATTTTGATGTTTTACCTGTGTTTATAGACACAGGTGTTTGGGCACATGTCAGCAGCTAATTCTGTTGGCATTACATATTATGGGTGGGTTTGTTACAGTCCATACTCCACGGTGAGGGTGTTCCCATTCACATTTGACTATTACCTGTATACAGTCATACGGGGATTATTATTTTTGGACATGAAGTGACTACAGGTATGCGGTTGTACATTACACAAGTGTGAAGGGCTGTTTCTGTAAATATGTACAGACCATACCTCTCAACCTCTTAGAGCACTGAACCTGTGCAACACCTACACGATGGGGGGACAATTAGGGACACATTTTAACGATTGCTCTTGCAAGCTTACAACATTGATAGAATGCTAGGTCTTGCATTAGCATGACTTTTCTGCAGGTTGTGGAGTCTTATACTCAGGATATTTCTCGTTATTTACTGATGTCAATCCTCAGCTATTTACCACACTGGTGCAGATTGTTGGAGGCACACACCAACACTATGGGGCGAACCTGTGGTCATTCTTAGGGTTGCCAACTTTTTGACTGCCCAAAGTGGGACGTTCTGTAGAGATGTCAGATTTTGCAGGACAAAACATACCTACAGCCGTGCATAGTACTGAACTTTAACCTTTTTTGTACATATAATATAATATAATAGTAACATTTGAATTGCTTATGCTACTTCACATAACATATTGAGGATTCATATATAAAATAACTGTTTTATGCGACTATTAAAGTAAATCAGGACATTTGCTATGTCTTGATTTTTTTCATAGGACACAACTGCCTACAGAGGGATTGTTACTCGCAAAGTGGGACAGGTGGTGACCCTAGTCATTCTGCGAATATCCAGAGAGTTGAGTGGTATGGCACGGACCTCTGTAATATGCTGTTGTGTTCTGGCACAGCAGTAGCTCAGCATTAAAGACTGCAGTTGGAACGTGCTGACAGACAGTTGGGTTTCAGACTTCATACTCCAGACATTAATGCCAATGTGCAAACTGTTATTCTATCAAATTGTTTCTAAGAGATATGTTTACGGATTGTCCCTGAGTTTGGACCTTTGTCTCACTTATATTCATGGCTCTGTCCAGATATCTTGCTCACACAGGTTGACAGGTATGGCCAGTCACGACTGCACACAGTCAGTGCCCCTCAGACTTGATCAGGGTTGACCTGTTTACATAGTGTCTTCCTCGCCCTCATGCCGTTTTCCACTTTGCAAATGTGTGCATTATATTCTCCCTCCTATTCATGTCTGGACACGTGCATCACGGGAAGGTATTTTATCCTGGGTGGTAAGTTATGCATGCCCACTTAGGGCTGGACAGTGTCATGGACCTCCACTGCATGTTCTGACTTGTGTCCAGATATCTACTGGATTGGACATCATGTTGTCATACCCATTCTACTATTTACACAAGTTGGTCATCCCATGAGGGATATCCCAAAAATTGGTCAAGACGAAAACAAGTTATATACCGAAGATTTTTGTGGCTTCACGAAAATGTGCAGGGGGTTTTACCTGCAGGGGATACATGGTTTGCAATCCTGACACTGCCTAGGGTGACAATACCTACTACATATGTGTAGGGGTCACTGAGTGTAGCTGTTTCTGCAGCAAACCAGTGGAGCAAGTACGGCTGGATTTGGTGGATGTTCTGGTATGGTGGCAGGTTTTGTGTTGTGGAGGGTATGCTGGGTAGGCTATTATGCATCCAGGTGTGTTGCGTTTGTTATGGCCAGTTCCATCAGGACCCATCTGTGGGTATGTGATAGTGCCGTATCTATACATTTGTCTCGCATATTTCCATATTCATATGTTTGTGGGATTGTGCTTTACACTATGGCCTGTCTGCTTGTCTTGCAGCTGTATCTACATGAGGTTGTGTTTCTTTCCACTTCACCCGCTGCCCCCTCATACACCTCCGGTTCACCTTTTCTGCATACGACACAAGTATCGCCTTTGAGAAATTTACCATTAAACACACACCCCTCACACGCGAATTACTCACACCCCATAGAGCACTACTTTGGTTGTTGGCCCATGACACGGCCAGAGTTACACATTGACTACCCTACATGTGTCAGGTACCTTTATGGTTGTGTGGACTACCCTGCCATGTTTGCTTTCCACATGCTATACCTCATGCACATAGGTGCACGCCCCTACTTCACTTTCATTACTTGGTTGGTGTATCCGGGTACTACCCGTTTGACTGTGTCACATACACATTCGGATTATACAGCTGACTTCCGAAGTTTGCCAGCCTGTTCTACTCATTGGTAGGATGGCACCTTTTCCTATGTCCAAGCTATTCCTTACACATGTCCGACTGTTGTGGACATTGCCTCCCCACAGTCGATGGTTGTGTTTCCACCTTTTCAATTGGCCACAGCGTGACATAGGGTTACCACCTGTCCCACTTTGCGAGGGACAGTCCCTCTTTGGGCAGTTGTGTCCTGACATGTAATTGTCAACATGGCAAATGTCCTGAGATTTTAGGACAAACATATTTCTGATATTTTATGTGATAGTTGCATTAAACAGTTAATTCTGTATCTGAAATACCTGACTGTTATGAGAAACAGAATAAGCAACTAAAATGCTACAGGAATACGCTTTTCTGTAGGCAAAACAGTTATGCTCTGTCCTTTGTACTGGCCATGGGTATGTGTCGGCCTGTACAGTCTGATGTCTGTACCAAACATGTCCCACTTTGGCCATTTGTAAGGGTGGCAACCCTACTGTGACAGTTGCGGTGAACACAGCATATTTTACAGGCCGACACATACCCACGGTCAGTTCGGCAGATAGAACTTACAATTCTTGCCTATATCTAAGCTTATTCTTGTAGCATTTTGGTATTTTATTCTGTTTGTTATGACATTTATGTATTATATGTCCAGTGAAATATGTTTAATGCAACTATTGCATGATGTCTACGAAGGAATTCTGTCCTATATTCTCTGGACATTTGCCAGTTTTACATGTTTGTGTCAGGACTCACAGAAGGACTGTCGCTCGCAAAATGGGACAGGTGGTAATCTTGGTCGATGGTACGGATCATACTGTTTCCTTTCGGCCTACATGTGTCCGTGTTGTTATGGCTCGTTTATATGCTCCTTCTGTTTCATTTACATGCGTATGCTATTTCCGATCACATTTGGTATGTGAAATATGGACATACCTTTTGTATGTGACTATTACATGGCTTGTGGGATATGATTCAGACATACGGTCACTACCTATATCTACATTTCTCCTTGTGTATTTTGTTATGGACACATTTGCACAGCTATGTTCCCTCCCTCAAATTATGGGTCGGCTGGTGACACTCTCTGTTGGACTGGACGTACCTACTGGCAGCGCGCTAACATCTGATACGTTTCATTTCCACATGATATAGCTATCTACACTACGTTGGACTACAGGCACACGGATTTCCTGTCATTTGTTCATGGGTAGGGACCCGTTATTCCCTACCGTGCATTTGTGTTTGAGTCTTCATTTTCTGTTCGCAGGGACTCTGCTTTGCATACGTTTCAGTCTCCATGGACACTGATAGGTATGATTACTATTGCTGGCGGAATATAATATTCAGCAGTTTAGGTTGCTCCTCAACAGCTGACATTGGCACGCCTCCTTGCGCAACTTCGATATGCCCCTTGCACACGCACACGTTTCCTATGCATGTGGCTGTGGTGGCTACGCGCCTTCATTAATATGCATATGGCGCAACTACTCCACATCTACGCCACACGGCAAGCGCAAGCCTTATGCCGGCCTTGCACCGAGCTTCATGAATCCGGGGGTGAATTTTTATTAGAACAATTATAGTGTCCTTTAATGCAAAGGTCCCTACCATTCAAGCTGAATCTATCCTTAGTTTCTAGGATGTACAGACAATAGATGTACTTCCCACACCAAAAGTTACCTATTAATCTATTGGCTTTGACTTCATTTAACTTACTACTCATTTCTAATATATTCTTGAATGACCTATCCCTTCTAAAGACAAACTTTGGTGCATCTCCCACATTATTAGCCACATTTTGGTCAAATTGCAGTATATCCCAATTGTTCTTAAGGTTATCCTGTGGTTATATTAAATCAAATTATTGAGGAGGTAAAAAGAAAACATCTGGAAGGAATATATAAGCCTATTTTAAGAGGCATAAGTACCAGTAATGATGTAACTTTAGTTTGCATCGCTAATGAAGCAAAAGAAGATTTGGGCTTGACGTTTATTACCACCTTCAATCAGGATACCAGTACTGTTATTAAGGTTATTAAGAACAATTTGGATATACTACAATTTGACCAAAATGTGGCTCATAATGTGGTAGATGCACCAAAGTTTATCTTTAGAAGGATTAGGTCATTCAAGAATATATTAGAAATGAGTAATAGGTTGAATGAAGTCAACACCAATAGATTAATAGGTAACTTTAAGTGTGGGAAGTGTATATATTGTCTGTACCACCTAAAAACTAAGGATAGATTCTGCTTGAATGGTAGCGACCTTTGCATAAGGGACATTTTAATTGTTCTATTAAAAATTAGTCTATTTGGCTAAGTGTTTCAACTGCCCAAGTTTTTATATAGGAAAGACATGTAGACATTTCAAGGGCAGAATTTGTGAGCATTTATAAAATATTAAGCATCATAGGCTCACTAATGCCTTGAGTAGGCATACACATGCTCAGGGTGAGCATACCTTTGGTTTTCTAGTTTTACAGCAAATATTTAAAGACACGCAAGGTGGTATGTTCAATGTACAATTGGACTTATGTGAGCTTAAGTGGCAGTTGTGGTTAAATTCAACAAAATTCCCAGGTATTAATGAAAATGTTAGTATTCCCAGTGTGTTGAAATTAAGGAATATATTAGCTTGAAATTGTAGTACTTTTAATACATATATTTTATATATGTTTTTATATGTAAAAATTGTTTAAAAACTTTTTAACTATTTCACATTGAAGGTTTTTTGAGTATAATTAAATTACTTGCTGTGTTTTAAGTATCTACGTGTTTAATATTTAATGAGTTAATTGGTTAATAGTGTTTATTGGTTTTATCATTGTTATTTAAGGGCTGGATATGGAATGAGTGAATTGTTTTGATGAAGTCCCTAACTTGAGGGATGAAACCACTTAACCTTATTGTCGAATAAAGTCTGGTATCCTTCCAAGTGATTGTTGGTTCTCCACTGATTGGTTATTTAGTCATGCTGTGTTTGGTTTTCTTGGTTAGTTTTATGGTGGAGAGACGCACAGCCATATGGAGGGTTCGAGTTTCAGTGGAGAGATCATGGATTTATTACAACAGATTAACAAGCAGCTTGCCATGCACACATTGCAGATTAGGTTGCTAATGGAGAAGCAAAATGGGATTGGCAATACCTTTGGCAGCTTGGGCTGCCCACTTATCCAGCCTACACCGTTATCGCAGTCTGAACAGACTATTTCTTCCAGACAAGATATGCAATCTGGAAATATTGACATTTCTATCCGAGGGAGAGATCGTGGTATCATCAATGAACCAGAATCCTGGAGGTTTAATATGTTCAGTTTTTAGATGGACAATGATAATTCACCTAACATAGTACAACAGCCTATATCTATAGCGGAGAGGCTGAAGTTCTTTGAAAAAAACCTCTTTGCTTTTAAAAAACTACAGATGGAAAATGGGTACTTGGAAAGGAACATTGAATTGCAGCAAGAACCCTGAGGTCTGCACTGTTGGAAGTATCCAAATAGTGTGGAAAATAACCCTGATTTTTTAAAAGACTTGCATAAGGGTACAGGCAAGCACAGGAGGACTACGGCTGACCAAGTTCACAGAAAACTGTGAACTAGGGGCTATAATTGACTCTCTGGCTGACACAGACATCCTCCAAAATGGTCTCACTGAGATGGATACCTGGTGTCAAAATCATGGCATCAAGCTAAATGCCAAAAAGTGCATAGTCATCCCCCTTTAGAAACAACAAAGTACCCACAAACTACCACATAGGTGGTAGTCCCCTAAATACGGAAGATGCAATAATGGATCTGGGGACCCAAGTAGATATTAATCTCTCCTTTGATAATCACATTGTCAAAGTGGTTAGAAAATCCTTCTATGTGGCTCACCTAATCACAAAAGGGTTTGCATCCTTATCAAAAGAGATCATTGTGCCCCTCTACTCATCACTCATCAGAGCCATCATAGAGTACAATGCCTCATTTGGGATGTACCTTACAAGCTGGAAAGACCACAGAATTACCTCACCAAGAGGATCACTGGCTTCAAACAGATGCACTATGCAGCTCAACCGAAGAAACTCCAGCTGTACTCAGTTGCATACCGCCTACTCAGAGGTGATCTCTGCCTGACAAACAAGGCCATGTCCAACCAAGAATTGATGGACATGCTCCACCTAAAGAAAACCATATCCCCTCAAGCCACACGGTCTAAGGATCTAAACCTCACCACAACAATAAATAGGACATGCTGGAGGGATAGATTCCTGTCCCAGAGACTTCCCATGCTTTGGAACAAGATTCCAATCTACATTAGGCAGAGATCCTCGCTAACACTCTTCAAGAGAAACCTTGACAAGTGGATGGGAA
Organism: Protopterus annectens; assembly: GCF_019279795.1. NCBI lineage: Eukaryota > Metazoa > Chordata > Ceratodontiformes > Protopteridae > Protopterus > Protopterus annectens. The sequence goes on along the minus strand of NC_056730.1, from coordinate 636,983,043 downwards.
ACAGAAAGTTTACCCCGGGGATAACTTCAGTGGGCCTGCTGGACAGAGGGACAGGGAACTAATCTAAGGGGTTGGTAAAAGCCAACACATTCTGGCTAGGCTTATAAATGCCTTTGGGCAGATAGCCTAGTACCTACCTATGAACCTATGGACCTAAGTTGTTTGATCAAACCGGTTTAGAATTGATTCGACTTATGATTAAGTACAATAATCAGGCTATGGAGAAGTTAACTAAGGAGCTGGATGAACAAAATGCCTTCCTTAAAAGTGACTTGGTATTTGACTGTTATAAAACTATGATAATGTGTTTCTTAGTGAGGACAATTCTTTTAAAAGTATAAATAAGTCCAAGAAATATCACTCCCCACAGGACTAACGCTACCTGTGCCAAACTCAGTCCAAGCTCATAAACTAATATAAAAGGCACAGTAGTGATACAGGCAGTAAACACAGCACTAACCAAAATGCAGGAAACAAAGCTGAAAAAAACGCTGCTTCATGAACTTTAAAATTCGGATTTATTGTGATACAAACAGAAGACGTAGTAAGCACTTTCACCTGGATAGGCTTCTTCAGACCAAACCCCCCCCCCCCCTCTTGTACGCCTTTATATGACAAAAAATTCACCAAAAACAGATAAACCATTAAAGGCATAGTACAACTATCATGGTATACAACATCAATGAAGTGCTTACTCTAAAATACATTAACCATAGTAAAATAAAATAAATACACCTATACCACTCATAAAACATGAATAGAGACGTATAAAAACAAAAAAACTACATAAATTCATACTAATTGCACAACACTAACAATAAATCGTCTCATAAAAATGCTCTCATAATATATGTAAAAAGCACAGTCATAAATCACTTCAATCTCCTGGACTTCAGGAAAGGTCTCAATGGTACTTTCTCAATCAGTCCAGCAAAAACATCTGCTCTAAGTCTAACAATCCATTTAGATTCAATACTGTCATTTCTACCCCTCATTCCCCCCTAAAACTAGTGTGTGTAAGATCTAGTACTTTAAAATGAAAAAAGTGTGTGGAATCATTAGACAAGACATGTTTGGACAAAGCATTGACAGTGGAATGAATCCTGATCTGGTAGAGATGTTCCCTTATTCTGTCCCTCAGCCTCCTGTCCATCTTGCCTACATAAAATACAGCACAGGCTCCACAGGAGGCCAAATAAACAACATGTGTAGATTCACAGTTTGCATGAACTCTAACTTCATGGTTAGTGCCATAGACAGGGTGATAGAAATGGACATCAGTGTCTATGGAACAACAATAGCTGAAACTACCACAGGGTATAGTACCAGCAACCCTATCACCTCCACCATCCATAACAGGATAACACAGCAATTTCTTTAAATTCGATCTATTCTTATAGACAAAACCTGGGGCAGCACCCACAATTTCCCTCACATTCGGATCCAGTGTTAACACACCCCAGTGTGATCTAATCACATCCTTCAACCTACCTACATCCTTAGTAAAATATAAGGGCACTCTGAAACCATTGTTTCTACTCCCTGCCAGAACACCCTGCGAGGGACCATCATGGTCCACTACAGTCTCAGAGAAAAATGAGGTCTGCCAATCCTCACTTCATATCAGATGTCTGATATTCCCTGCTCTTAAACCTCTCACATAAATCTCTAACATCTGCCTCAAAACCATCCTGACTGGGATTATACCATGATGTCTTATATACCTGACCCCTCACAATATTACCAAAGATATAACCTGGATGCATACTGCATCTGTGGAGATATGAATTGCGTTGACACTCCTTTCTATACATTCCTGTGTTCAATAGGCCACTTTCCCATCTCTGAACATAGGCATCCAAAAAAGAAATCCAGTTCTCAGAAACCTCATGGGTAAATTTCAGATAGTGCGTTAGACCATTAACTCTCTCCAAGAAGAGGATAACTCATCTTTTGTGCCCTTTCAAATGAAAAACACATCATCTACAAAACACCTAGAAAACATCACGTTCCTCGAAAAATCACCTATACCAAACAAGAACTTGGTCTCCCATGCAGCCATAAAGAGGTTGGCGTAGCTATTGGCTCAAGAAGTGCCCATAGCCACGCCATCCATCTGTAAATAGCACTGAGAGCCAAAACAAAAAATGTTGTTCTCTAACACAACTTCCAAAAACAAAGCTGACAGATCCACTGCATTGCTACGTAATCCAGATTTGTCCTTCAAGTAATCAGACACCAACTGCACCCCATCTTTGTTTCATATCACAGTGAATAGGGACTGAACATCCATCATGACTAAGTAATATGGGAGATCAACAGGGGCAAATCTCACAGACTCATACAAATCCAACAGGAAATGTTTTGTGTCCCTTAAAATATAAACATTTGCATCAACCACTGGGCACAGGAACCTCTCCACATACAATGAAACTGGTTCTGTGATCCACCCCCTGCCCATAACAATGGGCCTCATGGGTGGACACACACTGTCCTTATGGATCTTAGGAAGACCTTGTATCACTGGCAGGAGGGGGTCACTAACAAACAAATATTCATACAACTCATTCGTAATAACATTGGTCTTAATCAAATCATCCAAAACCATCTGTATTCTATGGACATGCATGTCCACCATCTTATGTTCCACCAAACTGTAAAACCTTTGGTCTGATAACATAGACCTCATTACCTCATCATAGAACTCAGAGTCCATAACTACCAGGGCACCCCCCTTGTCAGCAGGCCTAATAAAAGGGAGGGATCACTCCTCAGTTGTTGTAGGACTCTCCTCTGTGCATAAGTTAAATTGCCCTTTCATTTACTAGACTTACCCACTCTCTTTTCCATGTCATACAGATCATTCTCAACTAGTTTACTGAAGGCAGCTACTAGTGGTGATACCATTGGCATGTACACACTAGGCTTCCTAATCTATTTCCCATCTAACACCTGTATTGTATCCTTAAACTCCAATCTAAGGCACATATTCCTAATAAATAACTTAAGCTATTCTAGGGTATCAACATAATTACTGTCACAACTAGGTATAAAATTCAATCCCTTTGATAGTACCCCTAACTCATCTGACATCAGTGGGCGGGAAGAAATGTTATGCACTAACATCTCCCAGTTTTCTCCCACATTTTCTTGAGGTTTTGGTTCACCTGGGCATCTGCTGAAAACTTCCTCTTCATCCTGCCCCTGCTCATAGACCTCGATCTCCCCCCTCCCCTGTGAACTACATTGATGGGGAAAGGGCGATTGACAATAGCAGTGCCAACATTGTCATGACTAGAACTATGTGCAGCATACATAGTATGGTTGGAATCCTTCCTCCTAACCACCAGTTCCAGATTCAGATTCATTTGAGCCACACCCCCCAATGGGTCAGTACTAATGACAGATTGGCCCACTGGGGGGGCAGCAGTAGAACCCACCCCCACCACAATCAAACCCTTGAGCTCTGACTCAGCAGAAACAACTGCATTAAAAAAAGCCCTATCATGGAAATTCGAACCCTGGGGCACATTACTCATAGAAAATACATCACTAGAGCCATCACTCATACTTGCATTAACAACAGCTACACTCTTAGGCATATTAACATCCACATTAGTATCATGAATTTGTCCTTTGGGTGCATCAGTCCATTGAGTAGAAACAGCGGCATTAGGTCCATGCACATTGCTGTATGTCCTCGGCCAAGAGAAGACCTGGCCTAACCTAAAGTCATCTACGCCCCTCTTGAGCTTGTGCTGTTTATGTGCCAGTAAGCGCTTCTCATATAACTGCACAGTATCCAGTGTAGAATCAATAAGTCTATCAACAACATCAGCCTGAAAATGATAATACAGATCCTTCTGTTGTTCTCTTATACTTTCTGTTCAGATTCTTCTGGTAGGAAGAATTCATTCAAAAGTGACATATACTTTAGGCTTACCTCTATGTTAGCCTGATGCCACTTATAGAGCAAGTCTGGGTATGAATTACCCGTGGTGGGCATCTTCAGTACTCTTAATCCCCTCAGTACAATTCTCCTTTTGATGCAAACTTCAAAATGCTGCCATTGGGTCTGTAGTCATTTCAACTTCATAAAATTAGCCTCCATTCTTGCAACTGTTGCTCGCAACTCGACCCTATCAAATGGCTCAGCAGAGATCACAACACCCTCCTCTCCAACTCCTTCAAACAAGATCAAGGGATTCACAGTACCTGATACACATACAGAGAAACAATCAATGTTCATAGGAGTACCTCGTTCTGGTACATAAGGCAATTCCACTTGTTGCTCAGCAACACCTGCCATGCTCCCAGGGGGGTGAAAACAGCAATACATAAAAATAAGTCCAAGAAATATCACTCCCCACAGGACTAACGCTACCTGTGCCAAACTCAGTCCAAGCTCATAAACTGTTGTTGTTCCATAGACACTGATGTCCATTTCTATCACCCTGTCTATGGCACTAACCATGAAGTTAGAGTTCATGCAAACTGTGAATCTACACATGTTGTTTATTTGGCCTCCTGTGGAGCCTGTGCTGCATTTTATGTAGGCAAGGCTGACAGGATGCTGAGGGACAGAATAAGGGAACATCTGTACCAGATCAGGATTCATTCCACTGTCAATGCTTTGTCCAAACATGTCTTGTCTAATGATTCCACACACTTTTTTTCATTTTAAAGTACTAGATCTTACACATACTAGTTTTTTTTTTTTTTTGGGGGGTGTGATGGGTAGAACTGAGAGTATTTAATCTAAATGGATTGTTAGACTTAGAGCAGATATTTTTCCTGGACTGAATGAGAAAGTACCATTGAGACCTTTCCTGAAGTCCAGGAGATTGAAGTGATTTATGACTGTGCTTTTTACATATATTATGAGAGCATTTTTATGAGAGGATTTATTGTTAGTGTTGTGCAATTAGTATGAATTTATGTAGTTTTTTTTGTTTTTATACATCTCTATTCATGTTTTATGTGTGGTATAGGTGTTTTTATTTTATTTTACTATGGTTAATGTATTTTAGAGTAAGCACTTCATTTATGTTGTATACCATGATAGTTGTACTGTGCCTTTAATGGCTTATCTGTTTTTGGCGCCTTTTTTGCCATATAAGGGTGTACAGGGGGGGGGGGGTCTTTTGGTCTGAAGAAGCCTATCCAGGTGAAAGCGCTTACTACGTCTTCTGTTTGTATCACAATAAATCCGAATTTTAAAGTTCATGAAGCAGCGTTTTTTTCAGCTTTGTTTCCTGCATTTTGGTTAGTGCTGTGTTTACTACCTGCTTCGCTACTGTGCCTTTTATGTTAGTTTATATCTTTTAAAAGTATGTTTTTTCTGAAGTTGAATAAGATTAAAAGGGACACAAATGAATATCTAAGAGGGAAGGTGTATCCCTTTTCATCTGATTGTCATGGTAGCAATTCAGAAGGAATTCAATCAAGATTCAAGGAGTAGAAAGGAAGTGACATCAAAGCAAAGGGCTTTTCAGATGCAGCATCTGGAGAACCCTTTAGAGGACAGTGTATGGCATTCTGAGAGGATATGCAACAAGGGTCAACAAGTGTATGTGTTGGGGAACAACTACAGGGATTATACAACACAGGGAGCCAGACTGAAAAACAAGAATTACCAGTGGAAGAATTAATGGACTTAGCTTTATGCTTATGGGACAAAATAAGTATTGTACATGATAGTTACACTAGTGAACTACCTAAAACTGTTTTAAAAACTTTATTTGGAACTGAAAATGGACAGTTTGTTATGGTGAACGATACACTTGATTTAAGCTTAGCAGATCTTTTTTCAGTGGATGAACAGATAGAATTTGATATACTCATGCAATGTTATGACACTTTGAGGGATGATGATCATGGTAACCCTAACATAGTGTGTAATATGGTGGGTGACTTTAAAGTATGTGACTACTCAAGTAAATGTATTGAAACAGCACATGCTAATTTTTTAGTGAAGGCATTTACTTTTGTTCCCAGTAAGAGAGGGAATGTTGCAGAAAAAATAATAGATTTGAAATTATTTACACAGAAAATGAATTTAAAAATTTGGTTCAACAATAGTAATAGTAAAAGCTTAAAAAGCCCAGCATGTTTAATCCACCAATTAATAATGTAATTGGGCTCTTTGAAAAAGTCTGTGAAAGGGATATAAGAAAAGGATACAAAAGCCCAGTAGTTAATAGCAAATGTAACTTGACTGAGGAGATAGATATTGCTAATGATAAAAGTATTCAAGTAATGAAACTCAATAAGGGTAATGGGATGGTGATTATGGATAAAGATGATTATTCCAACGTAATGGGCATTTTATTAATGGATGGCACTTAAAAAGAAAGTTCTATTAATGAAATCTACATATCATACACGAGATTTGATTTACTGTTAGAAGACATGGTGCTTCAGGGACAGATAAATGAAGAGGAATATGGGTATTTAAGAAATGACAATTCTATGGTATCAAATATTTTTGGAATACCCAAAATACATAAGGGTTTAAAAAACCCAATATTCTGCCCCATAGTTGATGGAAAATGAGCAAATACTTGTTTTATTAGCAAATATTTGGACTATTATTTACAAAAGGGTTTAGTTGTATTTTCTTACATCTGTAAAGATTCTTGGCAAATTTTGAAGAAGTTAAACCAAATTGATATTAGTAATGATATTATAATATTGATTACCATTGATGTGTGTAACCTTTTCTCTGTGAAACCCAACGAGGTAGGACTGATGTGGTTAGAGAAACAGTTGTTGAAAATGAATATGTATGTCCAGGATCAAGTTAACAAATTTGTTACACTGATGGAAGTAGTACTAAAAATAACTTTGTACATTTTGAAGGTCAGTACTACAAGCAGGTCATGGGAGTGGCCATGGGGGCAGCATGTGCCCCCGTTTTTGTTAATTACATCATGTCTTTCTGTGAACAAGAGTTTATTTTTCATAGTAGATTTCAAGTTCATGTTATGCTGTATACTAGATTCTTGGTTGACATATTTTTGGTGTGGAAAGATATGGAAGACCAATCGAAAGTATTCCTTTTTTACATTAATGATACAGTGGACTTTTTCAAATTTACATTTGTTTACAGTTACAACAAAATTTCATATTTGGATGTCAGCTTGATAATTGACCATGAAAACAATAAGTTGTATTCCGGAATATATACGAAAGCCTGCTTTTTCAAATTCTTATTTAGATTATTATAATTGGCATTCCCATCATCAGAAAAAAATCCATTGCAAAAGAACAACTGGTACAGGCCGCAAAAATGGTCAACAGTGACAATGAATTTTTTGGAAGAGGTAAAGTTTATACTGGGTTTATTTAGCAAAAGAGGTTATCCTGAGGTTATATTAAATCAAATTAGTGAGGAGGTAAAAAGAAAACATCTGCAAGGAATATATAAGCCTATTTTAAGAGGCATAAGTTCCAGTAATGGTGTACCCTTAGTTTGCATTGGTAATGAAGCAAAAGAAGATTTGGGCTTGACGTTTATTACCACCTTCAATCAGGATACCAGTACTATTATTAAGGTTATTAAGAACAATTGGGATATACTACAATTTGACTAAAATGTGGCTCATAATGTGGGAGATGCACCAAACTTTATCTTTAGAAGAGATAGGTCATTCAAAAATATATTAGAAATGAGTACTAAGTTAAATGAAGTCAACACCAATAGATTAATAGGTAACTTTAAGAGTGGGAAGTGCATATATTGTCTGTACATCCTAGAAACTAAGGATAGATTCATCTTGAATGGTAGGGACCTTTGCATTAAGGGACATTTTAATTGTTCTAGTAAAAATTTAGTCTATTTGGCTAAGTGTTGCAACTGCCCAATTTTTTATATAGGAAAGACATGTAGACATTTCAAGGACTGATTATGTGAGCATTTATTAGATATAAAGCATCATAAGCTCACTAATGCCTTGAGTAGGCATATACATGCACAGGGTGATCATACCTTTGGTTTCCTAATTTTACAGCAAATAGAAGACATGCAATGTAGTATGTTAGGTGTACATTTAGACTTATGTGAGCTTAAGTGGCAGCTGCAGTTAAATGCAACAAAATTCCCAGGTATTAATGAAAATGCTAGTATTTCCAGTGTGTTGAAATTAAGGAATAAATTAGCTTGAAACAGCAGTACTTTTAATACATATATTTTATATATGTTTTTATATATAAAATCTTTTTAAAAAAAACGTTTTAACTATTTTACACTAAAGGTTTTTGAGGGTAATTAAATTACTTGCTGCATTTTAGGTATATAAGTGTTTAATATTTAATGTGTTAAGTCCCTAACTTGAGGGATGAAAGCACTTAACCTTGTTATTGATGAATACATTTTGATATCTTTCCAAGTGGTTGTTGGTTCTCCATTCATTGGCTATTTAGTCATGCTGTGTTTTGTTATTGTTGTGGATATGTGTTGCTTTTTTAAGATTCTTAGTGAGGAAGATGCTTGTCTTATTCTAGTGGATATTTATAGTTGTTTTTTAAGATTCTCATTGCAGGGATGAAAGCACTTAACCTTGTTATTGATGAATAAATTTTGATATCTTTCCAAGTGGTTGTTGGTTCTCCATTCATTGGCTATTTAGTCATGCTGTGTTTTGTTATTGTTGTGGATATGTGTTGCTTTTTTAAGATTCTTAGTGAGGAAGATGCTTGTCTTATTCTAGTGGATATTTATAGTTGTTTTTTAAGATTCTCATTGCAGGGGATGAGTATATATATTGGATATGTATTGTTTCTTTAAAATTCTCAGTGTGGGGGATGCTTTTCTTATTCTTTTGGATATGTATTGTTTCTTTAGGATTCTCTGTGATGGGGATGCTTATTTTACACTTGTGGATATTTATTGCACTTGTTTAAATCAATGAGGGGGGATGCTTGTCTTATTGTAGTGGATATTTATTGTTGTTTTCTAAGATTCCCAGTGAGTGGGATGCTAGTCTTATTCATATGGATATTTATTGTTATTTTTAAGATTCTCATTGAGGGGGATGTTTGTCTTTTCTTGTGGGTAATGTTGTTTTTCTAATATTCTCAGACGGAGGGTGCTTGTCTTTTACTACTGAATATGTATAATTGCTTTTTTTTAAAGATTCTCAGTGAGGGAGATGCCTGTTTTATTCTAGTGGATATTTATTGTTGTTTTTAAGACTCCCAGTGAGTGGGACACTTGTCTTATTGTTGAGGATATTTATTGTTGTTTTTAAGATTCTCTGTGAGGGAGATGCTTGTTTTTTCTAGTGGATATTATTGTTGCTTTTAAGATTCTCAGTGGGGGTGCTTGTCTTATTCTAGTGAATATGAATTGTTTGTAAGATTTTCAGTGACCAGGCTGCTTGTCTTATTTTAGGGTATATTTATTGCTGTTTTTTAGGATTCCGGGTGAGTGGGATGCTAGTCTTATTCTTGTGGATATTTATTTCTGTTTTTTTAAGATTCTCATTGAGTGGATGCTTATTTTTAGTGGATATTTATTGTTGTTTTAAAGATTGTCAATAAGGGGATGCTTGTCTTATTCTAGTTGATATTTATTGTTGTTTTTTAGGATTCTGGGTAAGTTGATGCTAGTCTTATTCTTGTGGACATGTATTACTGTTTTTTAAGATTCTCAGTGAGGGGATGCCTGTTTTATTCTAGTGGATATTTATTGTTACTTTTAAAGATTCTGATTCAGGGGGTGCTTGACTTACTCTTGTGGATATTTATTTTTTTTAAGATTCTCAGTGAGGGAAATGAATGGCTTATTCTTCTGAATACTTATTGATTTTTAAGATTCCCAGTGAGTGGGACGCTAGTCTTATTTTAATGGATATTTGTTTTTTAAGATTCTCAGTGAATGGGATATCTGTCTGATTCTAATGGATATTTATTGTTTTTTTTTAAGATTCTCAGAGAGGGGAATGCTTGCCTTATTCCTCTGCATATTTCTTGTTGTTTTATTTAATATTCCTAGTGAGGGGGGTGCTTGGCTTATTCTTAACAATATTTACTGTTGATTTTTATGATTCTCAGTAAAGAGGATGCTTGTCTTATTTTAATGGATATTTACTGTTGTTTTTCTTAATATTACCAGCGAGGGGGATGCTTGTCTTATTCTAATGGATACTTATTGCTGCTTTTGATATTCTCAGTGAACAGACTGCTTGGCTCTTCTCGTAGATATTTACTGCAGTTTTCAAGATTCCCAGTGAGTGAGATGCTTCTCTTATTCTGGTGGGTATTTATTGTTGTTTTTCAAGATTCTCAGTGAGGAGGAGGATTGTCTTATTGTTGTGGATATTTATTGTTTTTTAATATTCTCAGTAAAAGAGATGCTTGGCTCTTCTAATGGATATTTATCTCTGTTTTTTAAGCTTCTTAGTAACTGCAGTGCTTCCCTTATTCCAGTAAATATTTTATGTTATTTTTAAGATTCCCAGTGAGTGGTGTGCTTGTCTTATTCTTATGGATATTATTATTTTCTTTAAAGATACTCAATGAGGGGGATACTTGTCTTATTCTTGCTGATATTCATTTTTTTTTAAGATTCTCATTAAAGAGGATGCTTAAATTATTCTAGTGGATATTTACTGACATTTTTTAAAGATTCTCAGGGATGGGATGCTTGTCTTATTCTAGTGGATAATTATTGTTGTTTTTAAGATTCTTATTGTACAGGATGCTTCTTTTTTTTTAGATTATAGTGAAAGAAATGTTTATCTTATTCTTATGATATTCATTTTTTTAAGATTCTTAGTGAAGGGGATGCTTGTCTCTTTTACTGGACTTTTGTTGCTGTTTTTTAAGATTCACAGTGAGTGGGATGCTTGCCTTATTCTATCTGATATTTATTGTTGTTGTTTTTTTTTTGTGATTACCAGTGAGGGGGATGCTGGTTTTATTTTAGTGGAAATTTTTTAGAGATTCTCAGGGAGGTGGATGCTTGTCTTATACTAGCAGATATTTGTTGTTCTTTTTTAATATTCTCAGTGATTATTCTAGTGGATATTTATTTTTATTTTTTTAAAGATTCTCAGTGAAGGGGGTGCTTTGCTATTCTAATGGAAATTTATTGTTGTTTTTAAGATGCCAAGTGAGTAAGATGCTTTTCTTATTTTGGTGGATATTTATTGTTATTTTTCAAGATTCTCAGTGAGGGGAATGCTTGTCTTATTCTTCTGGATATTATAATTATTTTTTTAAGATTCTCAGTGAAGAGATATTCTTGTGTTTTTCCTGTGGATATTATTGTCATTGTTTAAGATTCTCAGTGAGGGGATGCGTGTTTTCCTCTAGTGAATATGTATTGTTGTTTTTAAAGATTCCCAGTGTGAGGGGGTGCTTGACTTATTCTAGTGGATATTTATTGTTGCTTTGAAGATTCTCAGTGAGGTGAATGTTTGTGTTATTCTAGTGGATACGTATTTGTTTAAGATTGTCATTGATGGGGATGCTTTGCTTTTTCAAGTGGATATTTGTTGTTTTTTTTTTAAGATTCCCTGTAAGGGGGATGCTTGTCCTATTTTAGCAGATATTTATTGTTGTTTTTCTAAGATTGCCAGTGAGGTTGATGCTTGACTTATTCTTGTAGATATTTATTGTTGATTTTTAAGATTCTCAGTGGGGGATGCTTGCCTTATTCTAGTGGATATGTATTGTTGTTTATTTAAGATTCTCAGTGAGAGAGATGCTTGTCTTATTCTAGTGTATATTTATTGTTGTTTTTTTTAATATTCTGAGTGAGAGGCATGCTTGTCTTACACTCATAGATATTTACTGTACTTGTTTAAATCAGTGATAGGAATGCTTGTCTTTTTCTAGTAAATATGAATTGTTCTTTTTTAAGATTCTCAGTGAGGGGGGTGCTTGTCTTATTCTAGTGGATATTTATTGTTGTTTTTTAAGATTCCCAGTAAGTGGGATGCTAGTCCTATTGTTGTGGATATTTGTTGTTGTTATTAAGATTCTCAGTGAGGGGGATGCTTGTCTTAATCTACTGACTATTTATTGTTATTTTTAAGATTCTTAGTGAGGGGGCTGCTTGTCTAATTCTAGGGGATAATTATTGCTGTTTTTTTAGGAATCCAAGTGCGTGGGATGCTAGTCTTATTCTTGTGGATAATTATTTCCGTATTTTAATATTCTTAGTGAGGGGGATGCTTGTCTTTTTCTCCTGAATGTTTATTGCTGCTTTTAAAGATTGTCAGTGAGGGGATGTTTGCCTTATTCTAGTGGATATTTATTGTTGCTTTAAATATTCTCAGTGAGGGGATGCTGGTCTTACTCTTCTGGGTATTTATTGTTTTTTTAGATTCTCAGTGAGGGGGATGCTAGGCATATTCTTGTGAATACTTATTGCTGTCTTTTTTAAGATCCCCAGTGAGTAGGATGCTAGTCTTATTTTGGGGGATATTTAATGTTGTTTTTTTAAGACTCCCAGTGAATGGGATATCTGCCTGATTCTAATGGATATTAATTGTTGTTTTTTATGATTCCCAAAAAGGAGGAATGCTTGTCTTATTATTCTGGATACTTATTGTTGCTTTATTTCATATTGTCAATAAGAGGGGTGCTTGTCCTATTCTTGTGGATATTATTGTTATATTTTTAAGCTTCTCAGTGAGGGGGATGCTAGCCTATTCTTGTCGATGTTTACTGTTTTTTTTACAATTCTCAGTAAAGAAGATGCTTATCTTATTCTAGTAGATATCTACTGCAATTTTCTTAAGATTGTCAATGAGGGGAGTGCTTGTCTTATTCTAATGGATAATTATTGCTGCTTATAGGATTCTCAGTGAACAAGATGCTTGGCTCTTCTAGTGGATATTTATTGTTATTTTTTTAAGACTCAGATGAGTGGGATGCTTGTCTTACTGTAGTGGATATGTATTGTTGTTTTTTTTTTTAAGATTTCCAGTGAATGGGAAGATTTTCTTATTCTTCTGGATATGTATTGTTGTTTTATAAGACTTCCTGTGAGGAGAGCACTTGTTTTATTCTTGTGGATTTTATTGTTGTTTTTTAAGATTCTCTATGAGGGGTATGCTTGACTTATTCTAGCAGATATTTATTGTTGCTTTTTAAGACTCCCAGTGAGTGGGATGCTTGTCTTATTCCAGTGGAAATGTATTGATTTTTTTTAATTCTCAGTGAGATGGATGCTTTTCTTATTCAAGTGGATATTTATTGTTGCTTTGAAGATTCTCAGTGAGGGCGATGCTTATCTTATTTTATTTGATATGTATTGTTGTTTCTTTAACATTCTCAATGAGGGTGATTCTTGCCTTATTCCAATGGATATTTGCTGTTATTTGTTTTTTAAGAGTCCCAGTGAGAGGATGCTTGTCTTATTCTTGTGAATTTTATTGTTGTTTTTTTAAGATTCTCAGTGAGGGGGAGGTCCTTGTCTTATTCTTGTTGATATTTATTGTTGTTTTTTTATGATTCTCAGTAAAGAGGATGCTTGTCTTGTTCTATTGGATATTTACTGCTTTTTTTTTAGATTCACAGTGAGGGGGTGTGTTTTTTATTCTAGTGCATATTTACTGTTGTTTTTTAAGATTCCAGTGAACAGAATGTTTGTTTTATTCTTGTGGATGTTTTTTTTTTAAGATTCCCACTGATGTTAATGCCTGTCTTATTCTAGAGGATATTTATTGTTGTTTTGTAAGGTTCTCAGTTATGGGGATGTTTGTCTTTTTGTAGTGGACATTTATTGCTGTTTTTTAAGATTCCCAGTGAGTGGGTTGCTTGCCTTATTCTATCTGATATTTATTGTTGCTTTTTTATGATTCCCAGTGAGTGGGATGCTGTTCTTATTCTAGTGGAAATGTTTATTTTTTTTATTTTTTTAAGATTCTCAGTGAGGAGGTGCTTGTCTTATTCTAGTGGATATTGTTCTTTTTTAAGATTGTCAGTGAGGGTATGTTTAACTTATTTTAGCAGATTTATTGTTGCTTTTTAAGATTCCCAGTGTAAGTGGGATGCTTGACTTATTCTAGTGGAACATATTGTTATTTTTTTTTCAGATTCTTAATGAGAGGGATGATTGTCTTATTCTAGAAAATGTTGATTGCTCTTTTTTTAAGATTATCAGTGAGGGGATGCTTATTCTATTGGATATCTATTGCTTTTTTAAACATTCTCAATGAGGGGGATACTTGTCTTATTCTGGTGGATATTTTTGTTATTTTTGAAGATTCTCAGTGAGGGGGATGTTTGTGTTAATCTAGTGGGTTTGTATTATTGCTTTTTTTAAGATTCTCAGTGAAGGAGATGCTTGAGTTTTTCTACTGAACATTTATTTATTTATTTTAAGATTCCCATTGAGGGAATGCTTGTGTTATATTAGCAGACAATTTTTGTCATTTTTTAGGATTCACAGTGAGGGGGATGCTTATGTTATTCTAGTGGATATTTATTGCTGTTTTTTTAAGACTGCAAGTGAGGGGGATGTTTGCCTTATTCTAGTCAATATTTAGTGTCATTTTTTTGACATTCTTAGTGAGGAGAATCTTCTTCTTCTTTCGGCTTTTCCCAGTTAGAGGTCACCACAGTGGATCACTTGTCCGCTCATGATTGGTA
>NC_056730.1:636950936-636963436 GCF_019279795.1 Protopterus annectens | reverse complement strand
AGGTTATTTGCTCCCAGTACCTTGATTCCTTTGCAAGTTTTCTCCAGTCAATTCCAGCCACCTCTTGCCTATTCTCTGTACCTCTAATTTCAGTCATCCACATCAGCAGAATTTCATTTCACCATTCTTGTATTGGCTTAGTTCATATAACACCTTCTGTTACTTTACTAATATAATATTCTTTATGGCTGCTGTTTTTTCCTTAAAGATCTATATCAAAAATCCCATTCTCTATATATTTCTTGAATCCTCCACACTTCATCATCATCCCTTTCTACTTTGAATTATGTCCCTCTGCTTGTGTTATGTATATGAGCCTTAACTGTGCAGCTTTAAAATATATTTTCAAGTCAAGTAATGCTAAACATTATTTTACTGGAAGGATCAAGTTATCCTACTTGACCCTTGCCTCCTTCCCCTCCCAGATAAAAATCTTTAAAATTTTTATTAATTACTGTCCACAACCCCTCCTCTAGTTGATAAAAATATGCCTGACCTATTTATAAGACTAAAGACACTAAAAACATTTTCACTGCTTATATCTTGCTATCCATATCCATTAACAAGAGCTTCTGGTTTCTCAATGTTTGTATTATCTTTTGTTTAGTCTCTCCTCACATATTCTTAGCTGCCATAACAAAATAATTTTTATCCATACTCCTAAATATTTCATTTTATTATGTTCTCATAAATACAGGTATTGGTTAACCAATTCATTTGGGGGTACAGAGTTTACAGCTATAGCCTTGGTTTTTCTCTATATTAATATCATATCCTGAACAAATCTTGAGACTGTCTTAGAATGTTCCACAGCACTCTGATGTCTTTCCTGTTTTCATTAGGCACAAAATATTATTATTATTATTATTATTATTATAAACAAATGTTAAAATAAATAAATAAAATTATCTGCAAATAAAGCCAACCTTTCTTCATTACCATACCAATCATATCCTTGAATTTCTGATTCCCTTATTTTCTTTGCTAATGGCTCTAAATATAATACAAATAACATGCTTCAATTGCCCTGCTTTGTTTGCATCAATAGCCACCAACAACAGCAATATTTTCTTATATCCTGCTTCCCTCTGGATCATCATTGGTCATTTAACTCATTCCCTTCAGTACGTGTCTTTTGAGTGTGTACCTTTAACTCCTAGTGGGTGTGACTTGAGCTTTTAAAAATGAAGTTATCACCTTACACTTCTAAGTAATACTCATTTACAGAGGTGAAATATCAATAGAGGGTCCTTGGCCCCTCCGTTTAGAGGAGCAAGAGCTTTATTGGCAGCTCAAAGTTAATGCTTTTGCCAGTCCTAGCCTTAATGACCAGTGTCCTTTGAAATGTATTTTATGTTTAAAAGCTTTAGAAAGATAACAAACACTTTTAAACCTTTTAAGTATCATTTTTGTGTTTAGCATATGTAATTTGTATTTTTAAAATATGTATGATAGGTTGTGAACTTAATTTTTTCTACTATAATAGTAATGTATATGAAGTGTTAATAGGGAGAAAATGTCTTTAAATGGTTACTTGGGGAAGTGATGTCATTTTTGTTTGAATTACGTATACTGGCTTTTCATGGTTTGTATCTGTCTGATGAAGTTCTTTCATTTGGTTTGGATGAAAGCACTACCTTGATTGTATTACCTAACTAACAAATGGTCTTGCCACTGTAGTCATCCTCCCTGAAACTGCCCTACCCCAGCTTCTAATACTTCCCCCTCCTCCAGACCTCTCATTCTTATTTCCCTGTTCTCCCACTATATCCTTCCCTTCTATTCCTTCTGATAAGTTCATAGGTTCATAGGTTGGTACTAGGCTATCAGCCCTAGGGCCTATACAAGTCTAGCCATAACAATTCCCTGGCTATTTCTTCCCACACTATTTACTTCCCTGGACCCCTGTCTAGCAGGGCAACTGACGTGATCCCCAGAGTGAATTTCCTTTCTCCCATCCAATTATCAAGTTTCCTTTTGAAGAGGGCCAAAGAGGCGCTCTGCTTGACATGTATGGGCAGTCTATTCCAGAGTCTGGGGAGTCTCTGGGTCAGGAACCTATCCCTCCAGCATGTTTTTCTTTATTGTGATGACAAGATTTAGATCCCTGGAGCGTGTGGCTCCTCTCTCATTTTCCTCTCCTCCCCTGTCTATCATAATAAACTTCTACCCCCTCTGTCTCACTGTTTAACCACTTCATCTCCATACTATTCCTTTTGTACATATACTGTATATAACCAAACAGGAATTATGACTGCATTATTCCTTTCAAGACATTGTACCCGAGTGTTTTCTGTAAGATTATTGTAAATGTTATCTTGTTAACTGTTTAATTGCAAATTATAATTTCTTAACTGTTTGTTTGTAAATTTAAAAACTCACTGAGGAGCTTTTCTCCCAGGGTCTCCACTGAAAATGAGCCAAACGCTCAGTTGGACAAACCCGGTTAACAAATGTAAAATAAATAAAAATAAAATAAATATTAACCTGTCTGGATTCTTCATTGATTTTTCGAGGATAAACTGTGAATATACCTTTGATGAACCTTGCCTTGAGTCTTTTTTTGAGTAGTTACATAATTTGCTGTGTTTTTCTTGTCAATAAAGTTGTGCTTGCCATCATGTTTGCATCAAGATAAAATATTCTGATACCTTGTATGTAGCATGTTTTTGGAATTATCAATACAAATATGAACAAGCAATATTTGATGCTGAGAGGTGCACTAGGAGGCACCTGCAGAAATGCCTGGAGGTGCACTCAGCTGTAATGAGGTAAGGTTGTCAAATATTTACCTCCCTCCACAAAACCACATTGAGCCATACCTATCAATTTTGACAACATCTTTGACATTCTTTTAGCTGTTATAGACATACACACTTTATAATCATGGTTTAAGCTCAGCACTCATCTTGATCAGTATACCAGCCTGCCTTTACTCAGTGTACTACAGACTATAAAATTAGCACACACCCTCTCTCTTATTTACCATGTTACAAACAAAATACAACCCATGTGCGCCTCCAAGAAGAGCATGGATTGCATAAATTAAATAGAGTAAAGCAAAAGCACTGCCAATATGCCTACATAGTTCTCCATAATACGTAGTTAACATCTTGCTTGAAATATGTGTCTACCCTCTTTTTCCCTTCAAAAACTTTTCTATTTACTCATGCAAATAAACTGACTAAATGCACATGCAGAAAGACTAAAATCTCACCTGACAAACCACAGTGCCATGTTTCATGTCAACAGGCTGCACTAGGCCACTGGCAAACAGATACAGCTGCAATGCAATATCATATTACAGCTGGTATAGCATCACTGGCTGCATCATGAGCTAATAAATGCTGCATGTCTGCACTTCCTGCTATAGATATGCTACAGCCTGTATTGTGCACTGACTGTGTGTACTGAACAGGCAATAATTTTACAGTAGTGCAGTAGAAGCAATATAAAGTATTGCCTAGCTTGCATAACACCACTGCTAAAGCTCAGAAGCAAAGTATCTGAGGAAAAGCACTGTATATGGCATTGCTTACTTCATGTAATATCCCTGATGAAGGCCAGCAAAATCTTCTGCTGTTTTACCATTCTTGCATCAGCATCCTAAAGAGTACAAACTTCTTTAACTGCTTATTTCATTGAAGGCTTTATGTCTATGTGTTTCACCTTTTCTGGCCCTTATTTGGCTATACCAGCTTACCCCATTACTGTTACTATAAGTCCTTATCTTTTATGCTGAGTTCCCACCACTTGAGTCCTATTTTTTCCATAACTGTTTTGACACTATTATATCAGGTTATTCTCTTTTTTTGACTAAGAATATCCTTTTTTAAGACATACCAGGTGAAGCTCAGTGGCAGTATATAACCATCTTTTCATAGGATCATAGGAGGTTACTAGGCTAATGGCTCTGGGGCCCTTACAAGCCTAGCCAAGAGTTTAGCAACAAAAAAGAAACCTCAGTCAGCACCTGTCACCTCTGTCAATGAGAGACACAGGTGGAACCCCTGGGCCAAATTTGTGGCTTCCCATCCACTCATCAAGGTTGTGCTTGAAGATGGTCAGCGAGGTACTCTGTTTGACGTATATGGGAAGTCTATTCCAGAAATGGGGCAGCCTCTGGGAGACAAACCTGTCTCGCCAGCAGGTTTTGTTGATGTTGCATATTAGATTCAGGCCTTTTGAGTGGGTAATGTGTGAGGAGTTAGACTTACAGATATGGAGCATTTCTAGTAGGGCAGGGTCCGAGATTGCCTTGAAGGCAAGACACAGATCACCCTTGAGCAATCTGTATGATACCGAGTAGAGTGATACTGATTTGAGCCTGTTTGCATAAGACAGGGGTTGGAGACCATGGATTCTCTTTGTGAGGTATTTCTGTGGCCTTTCCAGTTAGTGCAGATGTTTGGAGAGGTAGATACCAAATGGAGCATTATACTCAATTATTGGTCTAATGAGGGAGGAGTATAGAGAGGTAATAACCTCCCTTTTTTGGTTGAAATCTCTTTACTTATGAGATGAACCAGGTAAAAAGCTTTTCTGACCACTGTTGTTACATGATGGTCGAATGTGAGACTGTTGTCAACCTGAGCACCCAGGTCTCTCACCACAGGTTGTGTACTTAGGGGATTGCCGTTGATGTGGTAATCAGTAAGGGCTTTGTTTTTTCTGAATGGTATGATAATACATTTTTTTGCATTCAACTTGAGGCCATGACTTTGGCGCCAGTCATTAGTTGCTGTAAGACCCTCTTTTCAAATTATGCATATTGTAAATAGTATTTGTTTAAACAGTATTTCTAGGTATTTATCTTCATTTCTTTTATGTGATGTTAGTGAATTTCTTTCCCTAGTTAAAAAGTACTTCTCTTACGTTACTGTATTTGTGTTTGCTTGTGTGGATATGTTCCATAGTTCCAATAACTCATATTTTGTGGGCCAATTTAATAATTTGGATGGCTAATATTTCTATTTCTTATACTTTGCAGTACACCAGAAGAATAACAGTACAAAAAGGAAATCCATAAATATTCCCTTACACCCATTTGTGAAAATTAGATGGTGACATGGAACATGATACACAAAGCAGTGAAATTGAGGTTACTGTACTAAGATTAAAGTAAGTGACGCCTGCAGACACATGGAATCCAAAGTAATTATTTGTAAATGAGTCATTGCTTTCTAACATACTGTATTTGTCATGTGCAAAATGGCATCTTATAATTTAACAGCACTGAAAAAATATCTCAGACTGTAGATCTGTGCAAGCATATGTTTTTTCCCCTCACCTCTAAGCCGAATGTCTGTGGATCATGTTTCAGGTTTTTAACTTTACACATAAATTATGGTACCTTGTAATTTTTACAAACCTAAAATATATGGTATTGACATTGCTTGTTAAGTCTGGTGCAAAACCACTGGCTCTTAAAAGCAAGTGAAGGATTATGGGTCCCTCATGTCAAATGTTGCCTTTTCTTCAGCTTCCAAGATTTCTGGTGTGAATAGTTCATACCACAAATAGGGCATCCTTGAAGTGTATGGCATAAACATGTTTCTATCTCTTAACCCCCCCAAGTAAAGAAAGAATGAAAGCATAACTGATATGATAACATTTCACTCTGCTTTGTGATTTCTTTTAGCAATATATGCTCATAGTGTATATAATGCACATAAGAAGAAGAATTAAATAAAATGCATACATAAAATGTGTATCCCAAAAACAAATATAAATTCAGACGAGACAGACGTTCATAAGAAAGCTTGGCACAGAGATACCTTAATAAAAGTATTCAGGGCCTAAACAGCATATCCTACACTGACTGACTCAATGTTCTTTCACTATATTGGGTGACCTACAGACTGCTAAGCGGTGACCTGTATCTGCCATACAAGGCATCCTCCAACCCAATATTGATGGATTTTAATTCTCAGTGTAGAGATGTAAACCTTATCTGCAAGATCAACAGAATGGTTTGGAGGGACAGGTACATTTCACAGAGGGATACCACTGTTGTGGAACAGACTCCCCATCCACATAAATCAAATTTCATTCTTGTCTATTTTCAAGTGCAACTATGATCTATGGATAGGAAGCAGAAATTTTAGCCCAGGACTACACCCTGTGCTACTAATGGGCAGAGGCAGCTCTTAAATGATTTATCCCATATATGGATCTTCTCAAATGGTTTATGGTAAGATCCTAGCTATTCTCATTAGGGGTAATATATAATTATATATCATGGGATAGGTGAGGTCAATCAATAACCTAAAGTGGCAGGTTATTTCAAGCACAAAAAGGGAAATTAGCTAGGCTTAAAATGGCCTGCAATAGCAGCTAGCCTACTAAGTACCTATGAATCTGTTAATATCAGGGTGTTGGTAATCAGCATTTTTACAAACTGTTGACTTCCTCTGGTTTTGTCGGACATGGTGCTTGGTCAAAAGATAAATTTGTTTATCACAGAAGTTTATTTCTCTTTTGCAGGGGCTCAGATCTTGTTGATTCCCAACTTGATACTAATCATGTTTGGTTCTTACAGGACTTCATGTTGATATGAGCATGTGACAATCAGTGACAAATTTATACTTAGCCTAACAGTTTATAAATAT
The DNA here is from genome assembly GCF_019279795.1 of Protopterus annectens. Classification (NCBI taxonomy): domain Eukaryota; kingdom Metazoa; phylum Chordata; order Ceratodontiformes; family Protopteridae; genus Protopterus; species Protopterus annectens. Next base: position 636,956,825 of record NC_056730.1, on the reverse strand, counting down.
ATTTCTTTAGTAAACGCTGGACAAGACAATAGATATTACATTACATTGTTGTTGCTGTTGTTGTGTTTGTTGTTGTTGTTGTTGAACACCTGCTTTCTCGCTTTTTAGCTTTGAAGAATTGCTACAGACGGATTTAAATAGTTGCTACTACCCTATAAAAGCTGGTCCAGACACTGAGTTAATATAATGCAGAAATAATGAAGCAATCTAAATAAAGAATTATCTGTGTTTACCCATAGATTTTGGCAAATACAAATAAACACAGTACAACACAAAAAAGATTATTTCTGTTATACAAATAAAAAACATATCACATGGCTATGGACGTAAGAATCAGAATTATGCAACCATGTATATAATGGTGGAACATTACTGACCTATATACCATACCTTTAGTGTCTACCATTGTAAATAAACTTTAGTTCTTTTTACAGGGTACAAGAGTGAATGGATTTACTGCTAATAATTGCATCTCTCCAAGTCTAGACATGAAACATTACAATTAAAGGATGAAAAAAATAATAAGTCTTCAAAAGAAATGCTTTAAATAAAATCACAAAACATTAAATATAATGATTTGTCAGGGGACATTCCTTTTGTACCCCCCAGAGTAGTGATTCTGTCCATACATCTCTTATCTCCATACATACTAACTCATAGTTTGAACAGACAAAAGGATATGAGAAGTGACTTCAATGGCTGTATTATCAAGAATTTAATTTTTTTCATGGCACAAGGATTTGGGGGGGGTAGTATTTTTATTTTAGGGTTAAGCATGAGTTGTGAGTTAGAAAGCCATGTTTCAGTTGCTGTTAAAGGTTCTTAAGTAATGCTTTGAAGGTGTGCCAATGTCAGCTGTACAAATGAATTTAGAGTCATCTGTGTACTGTATTAGTGATGCCTGCTCTGTGGATGTGTGGAATGTGTTGGTGAGAAAGTTAATGAGGAAGGGACCGAGGATAGAGCCTTCTGGTACACCAGCGGTGACAGGGCAGTACGGAGAAAAGGTGGAGTGCCAGTTTACTGACTGATTCCTATTGGATAGGTAGCATTTGAACCATAGAAGGGTGAGCTGAGAGAGACATAATGAGAACATTTGAAGTAGAAGTTTGTTGTGACAATTTTGGTCAAGGACTTTAGACTAGTTTGCCATTATCTCTAGCTTTGTTAACAGTATCTATACAGATAAGATATACATTTTATGTATTATATTCTCTCTCTCTCTCTCTCTCTCTATATATATATATATATATATATATATATATATATATATATATATACTTAATGAATCCAGCCCCATGTGTGCACTTGTTTGAAGCAATACACAGGGATATACTGGAATGCAACTGTAATTCTTTGACAAACACTGTTTGGTGGTAGGTGACTAGGAAACAAGGAACAGATTTAATACCATTAGTACATGCTGTATTAATTGAATTCTTTAATTAGTTTGGAGGCAGGGCAAAACAAAATTCAGTTTAAAGCAAGTAAAAATATGACAATAGTTAATCAACGTACAACATTATGGTCCAGATCATTTCCCAGGGAAGTAAAATAGCATGAAGATGCTGTATGAATTATACCTTTCTAATGCTCTAGCAAAAAGATCACTGGCAAGCAACATTTAGAAAGATAGCCCTCATTATTTGTCAAGCACTATTCTGTAATGTAATATCTGATACAGAGGAGTATAAGAAAATGTGAGCAGAAGGAATATTTCTCTTTATTTTTCAGATTTTCAGATAATATATGGCACACTAATACGAAGCATCATATCATAACCAAAATGGATATTTTACTTTATCACATTTGTAAACATCATTTGGTGCACGTGATATAGGGGACAAAACCCAGATAGAGTTTGAGTTAATGTGGTTAGTCCTATAGAATTATCCTTGTGACTTCATCAGTGTATTGCTCTTCTACATTCATGGAAACCAGCAAAAATGACAAGGCAGGCATTTTATGTGTGCAGACAATTGACTATTTCCTGTGCTTTTCTTCAGTAGCCCAATTTGATATAACTAGCCTTCATCCTTTACATGTTAGTGCCGATAAAAGATATCAGACTTTGTGGTATCACATGTCGATGCTGTATGTGCTACATCTACCTATACCAGTTCATGGGCCTTAGAATGCAAATTTTCTGTAGATAAAATCTCTCCTGTTGAAGAATAAAATGGGATCTGTGTAAAACTGCAGCATGAAATGCCAGTCAAAATTTGTCAGATATGCACATACTCATGAGAAAAGCCCCCTATAGTATCAGAGGAAACTGGGTTTTCACACCTACTAACTTTTATTCTACATCTCATACAGCCACGGCATCTCAGGATGAAAAATGCCACTTTCAAGAAGCTAGATTTTTGAAATCCTCACCATCATCTTAAAGTAACCTGGTACCACACCAGTGTACAGATGGCTGCAGACATGTTATGTGTTTTAATTTTTAACTGAGTCTGAGTTTATATGCTGATATATCAGTCATTGCCTTTTTTTCTTTTTTTTTTTTTCAGATCCTTGCATAGAACCATTATACAAGCATGTAGATTGTCTTTGTTTGACAACTGTTTTCCCTACATGAAGGTACCTGCATCTAATTGCTGAGATTTTTAACTGGTGTTTAATGTGGAAGAAGAGCTCCTGATAATTACTTCTCCTGAGGATCACATTTTGTTAGCCCTTAGCAGCCACGTCTACCTGGTGATTATATGATAATTGATGCCCCATGAACCTAGGTGTGGAGGTGGGAAACATTCTGCCTTGTCATTATATGTTGTTTAAATTTAGTCTGTTATATTATAATGATAGTATCAGACAGGGGCTATACCACAAGGGAGAAAGCACATTTCATTTTACCACATGATAGCCTGTTAATGCACCCATCTAGTGAATCTTCCTCTCTCTCTCTCTCAAGTTATTTTAAAAAAAATATGCTAAAGCTTACATTTTTTAGACTGTTATTAAGAGTTGCCATCATTTTATGATATCATCTGGAGGAGATTCTGGGTACAGTAATTTTAGCTTGAAAAATGGAAGTGTCAGGCTTGATAAACTTAGCCTAGAAACTGACCGGCCTCACACACTGATATGCTAGTTCTGTTCTTTTTTTACATTGTCTTTCCATTCTCTGTAGACAAACATTTTGCAGTTTTACAGAAACAGTTCACAAGAGTAAGCTGAGAATCGAACGGAGCAACGTCTTACTATGAGGCGACAACGCTACCGCAGCACCACCACCGCAGTAAGCAAGTAAAAGAATAAAACATGAAAGATATATCCCATTCATAATATTATGAAAAAAAACAGCAAAAACGATATGACCTGAATGAAAAAACATATATTTACTGAATGCCACACAAAAAAAAAGAAAGAAAAAAAAAAGGCTTTACCTACCTCAGTTAGATCAAATTCTACAACACCAGCATTCTTGTCTGCTCTATGCAGCAAGAATTGCAGAGACACTACAAAGGTATAACCTAAAGGGTCTACTTCAAATTGTCGAAAGGCTAGAACATCGAACTGCATATGGCCGAGACCATATGCATGAAACATCCTTGGAACATCGAAACGTAAATTTAAAAAAACTTTTTTTTTTTGCTGCAGCAGGGTGCTATGCTCTTTTCACCCCCCCCCCCATTCCCCCTGCTTCTTAAATATGCCAACTCTGAGGTCTCACTTACATTGAAGCAAATGGAAATTTTCTATGGTGATCTCCATGCAAATGCTTCGACATTTTAAAAAAATTATGTTTTCATCTTGGCCATATGCGGTTTGACATTCTGGCCATTCAACAATTTGAAGGTGACTCAACCTAACATAGTGCACAAACTGAACTTTGTACATGACTGACATTGTCCTTGTCTCAGCTCAAGGTAACAGTCTTTCCATGCACTGATGGCATTTTGCATCACTGTTTGAGAAGCATAGTTTAGCTGTATATTATTTTGTTTGATTATTTTCTCTTTGAAAGTTTCATTTTCTGTGTTAAACCTACACTTACTTACCACTGTAACTTCAACTCTGTGTGTGTGTCTGTGTTTGTGTGTGTGTATGTCTATGTATATATATATATATATATATATATATATATATATATATATATATATATACACACACACACACACACACACACACACACACACACACACACACACACACACACACACACACACTCGCATATATATATATATATATATATATATATATATATATATATATATATATATAGTCACACAAAACATTTAATTGATTTTTCTGAAAGTTGACATGTTTTTCTATATTTCTGTTGTAGGTGAATAGATACCCTGTACTCCAATACTCTTACTACCCAATAAATAAATACATTACAATAAGGTATTGATATCTCAGCAAGAAACACATAGGAGAGCAAGTATTAGCAGCCTTAAATAATACAATTTATGTACAGTGACAGGGGCTGAACAGGTGTACCAGTCATGTTGCTGTTTGGATAAACATGAAGGAATAAACAAACTCTTCCTATACATTTGGACATACTTACTACCCTTTCTTTAAATATATTTAGCATTTGCTTTGTATACCAAAGTCTTAGGGTGCTACTTAGTTCCGTCTCATATCTGTCATTTGTTCGAAGTTATAAAAGAATCACATATTTTAAGGGACTTGTACTAAAAACATCTAATCAGGAAACTAGTAAAATATCAAGCACTCTGATTTCCTCCTCCATTCTAAAAGTATGTTAGTTAAATGGCAGTACTAAAGTGTCCATCCATATGTTGTAGCATCTCAAGGAGATATATCTCAACATTTTACAGTTTAAACATCCAAGAAAGATGAGGGCTACACTTCAGGTTGCAACACCATCTGGTTGTTTATTTTTTTAATATAAAAAGGAGTTAAAATGTCTTTCATTTAGACAACATGATTGCAGTTTTTTAAGAACAATACAAACAAATGGAAGCAATATGGCTGGAGCGCCTTCTGTGTGGAGTCTGCATATACTCCTCATGGTCGAGTGGCATTCGAAAGACATGCGTAAATGGGCATGCCTTCGTTAAAGGTTGGGCATCGAGCTGGCACCTCAGCACCTTAAAAATCTACTGCCAATTATTAGCGGACCGGAGTTCTGCTGTGGCGACCCCTAACCGGGAAAAGCCGAAAGAAGAAGAAGAACAACAAACAAATGGAAGCAAACTAAATGCTGATTATGGTGGTGGTCAAAGAACAATCATTTGCTAGTTCAGTCAGCATCTTTGCCTGTTCACATGCTCCCATAACGAAGTTATCAACAGTAATTTGTATAATATGCAATCCACAGCTGGAGAAACTGATAGCTGTCTCTTTGTACTTCAGCAATGGAATATATCCTTTCAGGTAACCAATGACCTTTCAAAGTATTTGCTGTACTCTCACACAGTAAAAACTGCTCTCTCCCACTCTCTGTCTTCGGAACTCACACACTACTCTACAGACAGCATTTTTTCTTTGTAGATCAACAACTTGTACTCAACTTCTTGTTTCAGAGACAGATACTAGGAAGCATTTGTTCTTTGTACATAGGTACCTGGAGAGTCCTGTTCTGAACCTTCTTTCAAGAACTGAGGTCAGAAATGTAATGTATCAAGAAATAGTGGATGATATGGTTTATCTTTAAAGGTATCTGTTTCCTGTTAGTTGCTGGAGAGACTTGACTATGTCTGGTTTTCAAGCCTGCTCTGTATTTCCCTATCATGACACATACACTGTAAATATCAACCGTAGCAGACAAAACACCACAATGAGTAATGCACTTTTCAAGCTTGCAGTTACTCTTCTACAGTACCTTCTGTGGTTACTCCATATTTGTGAATAAGTTTTTTGTGACTTTATTCTGTGCCTACAAATGGTCCATTTTAATAAGTGTACTAC
>NC_056730.1:636928436-636945936 GCF_019279795.1 Protopterus annectens | reverse complement strand
AAATGAAATGATGCTTGTAAAAATGTTTCCATAAAAAGTTCCAAGAGCTACTGCATTGTGATCGTTTAATGACTTTAAAAATATATATTTGCATGTTGAAGAGCCTGAGTTCAAGGAATAAAATAATTTTCTTGCATGCCTGACTGCCACGATGAAAACTTCAAGTAAAAGTGTCTTTAATCAATTTCACTTATTTTAACACTAAGTAACCACACAGAAGTTAGCACACTGTTTCAAAAGAACATAGTCTGATCACAATGCTGCCCACATGGGTTCTACATTAGGTCCAAGAAGAATTAAAAGAAGGCAGAAAAAAAGGATGAGTGCCACACAGGCTATTATCATTCACTTGGCAGGCAGAAGGGAAGGGTAATGAGATAGTAGACAGTCATATGGCATGACTTTCATATTGGGGGACCAGGCAGATAGCCTTCAGTGTAATTATGGGTCACAGCACTGCAGTAGGAGGGGAAAGAAATGGAGTGCCTCACACATTCATGCATTTTAATACACCTGCATAACAGGAATACTCTTTGTCCAGCTTAAGGGAATTCAAAAGCTAAAAACAGTCTTGTGCCCCCCCCCCAGTTTGATGATGGACAAATCAGTGACCATTATTTTGGTCTAGATAACTCTCCATTGTATTATAATTTACATACTTTCAGCCTTCCTATGGTTTGTTAATCAAAAAGGATGATAGAATGCCTAGAGGAGGGGATGACATAAGAATAATTGAGTGACTAACGTGCATCCCTCTGATGTCTAAAGGTGGCCTAGACCATGGAATAGTCTTGAAATCTTGGATGCCATCTTACCAATATCTGGGGAAAACAATGGGAACCTGACACTTTTGGGTTGCCTTTTCAGGCAACTAAAGACTTAAAATCCCCAATCTCGTCCCTCCCTCAATAGGTCTGGCCCCTCAAAACCTCATTGAAAGGGGAAGAAATTAGTTGGTGAGGAGGTGGTGATAAAGAGCCCAACCAAGATAGCTGCATAAGCCCAAATCTCTGGATAGTGCCTGCAGAAATATGGATAAACATAGTAGTCCGGGGGGGGGGTGAGCAGCCCAGAAAAAAATAAAGATGAGAGATCATTAAAAAGGAGCAATAGATGGCCGTGTTAAATGTTGCAAATAAAGAGGAACAATTGTGCATTTTGTGTGAAAAGATAATCAGAGCAAGTCAGTGTGCTAGGTCCTTAAAACAAACAGCGAATAGTACAACAACAACCAGAAGCAGAAAGGCTACAAGGAAAGGTGCAAGATTTTGAAGAAGATGAAGCAACAATTAAAGCTGAGCAGGTGTATCAGATCTATAAAATACAAGAGCTAACAGAAATAATACAAAGTCAGGGAGAAAAGATGGATGATCTTGAAAATTACTCAAGAAGGAATGTCAGGGTAATTAGAATACAGGAGAGAGGAGGTGAATATGAAGAGAAACAGTTTGTAACATTGCTGTTACAGGAGAGATATATGATACCAGCAAACCAGCAAGAGAGGATATATACAGTGTTGTGGTACAATGTAGTAACAGAAATCAGACTCGGGCATGTTTTGACATCCTTCCATTCCTTTGCCACAAAAGAAATAAATAAAATAGTAAAGCAAGCAAAAAGACTTATTGTTATCTCATTTGCAGTGATGTTCATACAGCTGGCTGAGGATTACTTCAAAACACTGTATAGATGAAAGAAAGTTATTCTGTATACATTACATAAGCCATAGCCTACAATTCTAGAGGTCTAGCAGAAACTGGAAATTGTTCAAGCTACAGAATACGGAAAATGTTCAAAAGTCTAAACAAAATTATCATAGCTAAACAACACAAGCAGTAAAAATTTGAATCACCTGCCAGACATGGACTGGGAGAACAGTCTTAGACATAGGTGAGATGATGCAAACATCTGGCAGGGCATGCATTGCCTGCCACTGAAATCTCCACAGAGAAGAAGGCAAGACCAGGAAGCGCAAAGTGACTGCATGATGGTTAAACAGACGAGCAGGAAATGAGAAAAAAGATAAGATAATGGAGGGGAAACATAATGTGAAGGATTTGGATTAAAAGGATAGAAGAATGATAAGTCTCTCCCAAGGGAGATTTAGACACAGAAACAGAGAAAGATGCAGATGCAGAGACAGACACAAGAGAGCTCTAAGAAAATGGGAGGACAGTGCATTGCATGTTTTTGGTGACTGAGAACCAAACTGCTGTACATGTAAGGGACTAAAGAAGATGGATATAAGCATTTAAAATGGATAGCAGAGTTAAAGAGGCTAAAGGCAAGCAGAGGGAATAACAGTGATTGCAATTAATAAGAAGCAATGTATAAGTAGAAGGCATGAACACTGAAAGGCAGGTGACTGTCTGCAGGGCAAGAAGGCTGTAATAAATGAAACAGATCCTTCCCCTTGTGAAACACCCCCAGGAAGCACAACATCAAAACTTTACAAAAAATGGGAGGTTTACAAACTTCCTGGGGTAATGATATGAAATGTATTAAATGGGGGCATAGGTGCATGGCTCCAGAGTAAGACATACATGTTTCATAACTATGTAATGATCTACAATAAACTGCAGTGTACAGTATGTTAAGTATCTCTAAGCCTAAGAATGAATAAGTATTTTTTGCTTGTATAACTACTGAGAAAATAAATGTATGAAGGGAATGAGGGAGGAAGTGATGTAGAGAACAACCCGTGACAAATGTGAAAAAAAACAGTGGTGAATAACTACCGTAGTAAAACATAAAAGACTATAAAGAAAGGAAACAATGATGGGCTATCACTCAAATGAAGCTAGAACACCACGGGGGAAGGGAGACCAATCAAGTTGGAATGCTATGGTAAAAAAGATTGTGATATCAGTACTGGGTTGGCATGCAGTGTATTACTGTGAGAAGAGCAGGAAGGGATCAAAATGAAGTCTGAAAGGGCCCATGCCTGGAGCATATCAATGCATATGGAGAGACAACCACAAGTTGGGGAGTGGACTGAGACTAAGCAACTGCAAAAGAAAGCAATGTTCAACTTGCAGATATGGGGAGGGGTGGGCAAAAACAAAAGCAAAACAAGAAAAATGCAGACAATTATATGGAACATTAGGGGGTCAACAAATCCTATCAAAAGGGGGAATACAGGAAAAGCTAAAGAGAACAGAAAGAAGACATGGTTTTATTGCACACTCAAAATCAGAGAGTGGGAGGAAGTACTGTGTTGCGACTATCAAAAGGGAGAGTTGGACCACAAGACAGTAGGACTAAACTGGAGTAGGAAACGTATTTTAGAGGGGACTTCAGATGACCACAGAGAAAGTGATAAAACACATAATAGGAAGGTGGCAGTCTGGAAGGGAAGGGTGTAACATGCATGCTGAACAATAGGTAACATATATACAACAAACCAGGATGAAGTACTCTGTAACATCATTTTTTTCTAATATGGTAGAGACAACAAGAGATGGAATACAGACAATTGGGGGGTGCTACAAATTCACCATAGGATTGAACAAAGACAGGTTGTACCAAAGGAAAGAATAAGACAAAAAGATGAGAAAAGAACTAGACTAAAGATAGAAAGAAAGATGGAGGGTGGCTGGACATATGGAGGGAAAGATATCAAAATTAGATAGACTATACCTTGACATAAAACATTTTAGAATAGGCAAGTAAATTAGACAGGTTCTTAGGGAAGGGAAACCTAATAGAAATAATAGGAGAGATCCAAATACAGGAGAGACGCATATCAGATGATGCATCAATAAGACTTAACATCTGTGTCTGTAAACTATAACAATGAGAAGGGATTGAGGAGAGCTAGCTATAAATGGAAGGGAAAAGAAGACAAGGAAACACCACAAGGACTAGCAAAGAAATCGATACAGGCTAATATGAAAAACAGAGATAAAATGGAAGAATGCTAGTTGGATGTGATCAAGGTTAACTTTCATGGGAAAACTGATGATTGTAGAAGAAAAGATTAGAATGAAGGAAGAATGGGGATTGAGGACCTGGAGAGAGAGCAGGAGATGTTACAGAAGGAAGCCAGAACAAAATGAAAGTAGAAGGGAAATACTACAGTTTACAAAAAAAGAAGCAATAAGAATGAAATTAGAGAGTAAATTTATTACAAATCAAGAATACTATCTTCAGAGCTGGAGGGGCTATGGATATTGGGGAGGCAAAGAGGAAACAGCTAGCAAAGAAATGCAAGAAGATGCAGGCAAACATCAAGAAGTACAGCAGATAAGGCAATGATCTGAAGAATATTTAAAAGATGTTGTGATGCCCATGCCCTGGCCCATCAATCAAGGAGCCTCAATTCTCACCACTAACACCAGTGAGGGGCGTCTCATATAGGAGGAAAGGATAACAAATACACACAGTAAAGTGCAATTTCCCTTAAGAGCACACAGAGATCAGTCAGTCAGGGGCTGGTCGCTACCTTCCTCTGCAAGTCTCCAATAAGACTCCCCACTGGCACAGCTATAGGGTCCAGATCTCAGCCAGCTGAGCAAGCTAAAACCTCCAGCACCCTCTCTGTCCAATCAGTGCTTCGTGTCCCTGTCCAAGTAGCTGACACACACACACTTTGAGATAAGAGTTTATACAACCACACAGACACTCCTGGGAAAGGCTGGCACAGGTTCTCCAGCTGTGCCCCTATTACCCGGACTATATGCTAGTACCACCTGCCAACACACGGCTAATATTTATCAGCTACTCAAAGGCCCTTAAAAGGGTGTACACTTATTACTGTGCAATATTATTATCCAATTGGTAGTTTAACTAAACAGTCAAGGCTTATTAGAGTGACTTGGTACAGTAATCACTATAAATATGCAATGTACTCTGGAGCTTAAATTATCTCTACAGAAAACAGCCACAGTTGAAAGGTTTAAAAATATTTAATAATAAATACCAAAAACACAAGACAATACTTCTTACTATACAGTGCTAGTCAAGAGTTCAGAGATCACAGAGAAATACTTAAAATAATTCAGTAGTACATTTCTGACATCACAGAAAGACACAGTCTATTCTTTCTAGTACTTAACTATTTCTAAGAGAAAATACAAGTCTAAGATAAAATTACTTATAGAGCAAAGGCAGTGCTGAGTTGGATGGTCAAGACAAAAATGCTTATCCCTCTCTGGGTCTCTCTGTTTAAATTGAAATTGCAGTTTTGATTCACATTACATCATTCTTCATACTTCCCTGGGTTACCAGGCTAACAGAAACTGCATTTACATTCTTAACATCTTCTTTTGTTATCTTGCAGCTGGTTAGGAAGCAGAACAATAAAAATACATTTGCATTTTTAAATCTAGCACTTTAACTCTTGGTTAAAACAATAAAAAGAATTTCTTCATCTAGACTCTTCAGCACCACTGTCTACATCAAAGAGTCACAACATGCTTTACTTTGGTCAGTAGAGAGCACTGTTGTTTCATTTTTTTCAGTTCCACATCTTACAGCAGTTGTTCCATTTAAGACAACAAGCCTGTGTCTTACATTGATATTTACAAATGATAGTATTATCTATAAAATTTTCTCTGGCTAGGCTGGCAGCCTTCACATTTCTCCCCGCCGGAGAACTCAAGCTAGTTTTTCAAGTGACCCTTGAGAAACGCTGCTTGAGAGGGTTAGGTCTATTTGAGTGTACCTTACCCCATTCCCTGCCTTGAGAGCCCATCTGCATTGGCATTGCTAACCCCACTGTGGTGCTGCACTGACATATCATATGCTTGCAACCTCAGGCTCCATCTTAGCAACTTGGTATTTTGCTGGCTGTCTCTGTTTAACTATGTTAAGGGGTTGTGATCTATCATAACAGTGAATTTCCTTCCATACATATAAGGCTGAACTTTCTGCAGTGCCCACACTATGGCTAGACATTCCTTTTCTACAGCTGCATAACATTCATCCCTGGTTGGAGCCTACCATTGAGATAAACCACTGGGTGCTCTTCTCCCTCTGAAGAAATCTGGTTAAGTACAGCCCCCACCCCATGGTTTGAAGCATCCACCTGCACAGCAAATTCTTTGCTGTAATCTGGACTGGCTAACACAGGGGGTCCGCCCAAAGCTTCTTTAAGCTTCTGGAATGCCTGCTCACATGCTGGGATCCACCTTACCTTATCTGGCCTATTCTTCCTTGTCAGGTCTGTGAGGGGAGCAGCTATGGTACTATAACTGGGGATGAACTTTCTGTAGTACCCTGCTGTCCCTAAAAATGCTCTCACCTGCTTTTTAGTAACAGGTGCAGACCATGCCTGAATGGCTTCCACTTTGGCAGGTTCTGGCCTTATCTTACCACTCCCCACTCTATGTCCTAGGTAGCAGACCTCTGCCATACCCATCTGACATTTGCTTGGCTTAATGGTCAACCCTGCCCTCTGTAGTATGCCCAGCAGCTCCTTAACATGCTGAAGGTGCTCTGGCCAGGAATGGCTGTAGATGGCAATATCATCTAGTTAAGCAAGGGCAAATCCTCCTGCTCCTACTAGGATATGATCTACCAGCCTCTGGAAAGTCGCTGGGGCATTCTTCATCCCAAAGGGCATCTTTGTGAACTCATACAAGCCAAAATGAATCACAAAGGCTGACTTCTGTCTAGCACTGGGAGTCAAGGGCACCTGCAAGTAACCCTTGGTAAGATCAATGGTTGTAGGATACTTATCCCCACCCAGCAGTTCTAGGGCCTCATCTGTCCTAGGCATGGGGTAAGCATCTGACTCTGTGTGACTATTTAATTTCCTGTAGTCCACACAGAAACTGGTGCTGCCATCCTTCTTTGGCACAGCACCACTGGGGAAGCCCAGGGACTGTTGGACTCCTGAATCACCCCTAGTTCCAACATCTCCTGTACCTCCTCCCTCAGAGTCTATTTGACTTTCTCAGGCACTCTATAAGGGGCCTGCCTAATAGGCCTTTGGGGTCCTGTATCCACCTGGTGCTGCCCTAGTTGGGTGCACCCTGGTTTCCCAGTGAACATGTCCCCAAATTCCTGCAACACTGCTCAGATTTCTCAAACCTGGGTAGAGGATAGCTGCTGGGACATTGCTACCCCTTCCATTGAGGTGTCAGCCCGAGCCACACTGAGGAGATCAGTCCCCAGATCTCCCTCAGACTCCTCCTGCAATCCACTGCAAATCCTCAGCACAAGGGCTTCCCTATCATTGTAAGGTTTCATCATGTTAACATGGTACAGTTTGTGCCCCTGCCTTCTGCCTAGCAGTTCCACCATGTAATTAACATCACTTACCTTTCTTACCATCTTGTAGGGTCCCTCCCAAGCTGCTTGCAGCTTGTTGTGTGTGACAGGAATGAGAACCATTACCTGCTGCCCCACAGCATACTCTCTAGCTCAAGCATTCCTGTCATACCACACCTTTTTCTATTGTTGGACATCTGCCAGGTTCTCCTAGGCCAAGCCCATGAGTTCCCTGAGCCTTGTCCTGAAGTTTAGGATGTATGCCACAACAGACTCCTTGTTCATAGGCTCATAGGTAGGTACTAGGCTATCAGCCCAAGGGCCTACATAAGCCTAGCCAACAAGGTTCCCTGGCTTATGCCACCCAAGGAAGTTATTTTTCTGTGCCACTGTTGAGCAGAGACACAGAAGTGATTCCCAGGATGTATTTCCTATTTCCCATCCACTCATCAGGATTTTTCTTGAAGAGTGCTAATGAAAAACTTTGCTTGACATAGATGGGTAGCCTGTTCCAGAGTATGGGAAGTCTCTGGCACAGGAATCTATCTCTCCAGCATGTCCTGTTTATTGTGGTGACAAGGTTTAGGTCCCTAGAGCGTGTAGCTTGGAGGGATTGGGATTTCTTTAGATGTAGCATGTCCAACAGCTCTGGGTTTGACATAGCTTTATATGTTAGGCAGAGATCACCTCAGAGAAGGCAATATGCTATGGAGTAAAGCTGGAGTATTTTGAGGCTGTCAGTGTCAGGCATTTGTTTAAGGCCAGTAATCCTCTCTGTGAGGTACTTCTGTGGCTTTTCCAGCTGCTGCAGATGTCTTGTGAGGTACATTCCAAGACATCTGCAGCAGCTGGAAAGACCACAGAAGTACCTCACAAAGGGGATTTGTGAGACTCGCACTAACCTTCCCACTCATCTCAAATTAAATCTAGAGGTCCCCTCACCCTATGCAAATACAGCAACTCAAAAGGCAAAAAACCTGTGGATTCCTGGGGAACCTCTCTGTAAGCAAACAACAGATGGGGCAAATATTTGTCCTACTCCCTCTTAAACTGATCTGCAAATGCCTGTAGCATAGACTTGATTGTAGAGTTTAACCTCTCAACAAGGCCATTAGGCTGGGGATGGTAGGGGGTGGTCTTCATGTGCTTCACCCCAGAGGACTTCCACAGACAAGCCAGCAGGTCTGACATGAAATTGGCACTTCTGTCAGTCAGCATTTCTTTTGAGAAACCTACCCTGTTGAAAATCTCTAACAACACATTTGCCACCTTCTCTGCCTCAATGGAGGACAAAGTCTCTGCCTCAGGATATTGTGCAGCATAATCCACTACCACTACGATATACTTTTCCCTGTGGAATTGGGGTACTCAGAGGACCCGCAATATCCATAGCTACCATCTGAAATTGATCTTAAATTACAGGCAAAGGCATCAAAGGAGCTCTCACCTTGTCTCCTGCTTTGCCTACCTTTTGATACTGCTCACAGGTCCTGCAGTACCCTGTTACATCTCTGGAAATTCCAGGCCAATAGAAGTTCTGTATAATATGCCTCTTTGTACGTTTTATGCCCATATGACCTGCAAAGGGAATATTATGGGCTATGGCTAGAAGCACCAGATGGTAGGCTCTAGGCACTACCAACTTCTGTACTCCCTTCACTTCTAGCCCTCCCTCAGGGGTTCACTCTCTATATAGTAACCCTTTGTCCCAGTATCCCCCTTTCCTTGAGAATCAAATGCCTCCCTAGCTCATCCTCAGGCCTTTCAGTGTAGGGTCTGAGAGCTGAGCCTGTCTCAACTCTCCCCTTGTAACCCTTCCCAGCTCCCCTTCCACAGGAAGTCTGGCATCCTCTGACAGTGGTGCCTCACTGTCAGCCTGGGTACTACTACTCACCTCTACCTTTGCAGTCACTCTGTCCAAGGGGCCATCAGTACCCCCAAGCAGCTATGGCTCACATTCAGTCTCACTGCTACAGAGTATCTCCCTCCCTGAAGTAACCACCTCACCAGTTCTGGCTGCAAGTATGCAGTCTGTCTGGGTCTCCCCCAGGCTACCAGACCCACATGCTTGTCTCCTAGCCTGACTATGTGTAACTGCATAAGCACATGGTACTGCCTCTTCCAAATCCTTCCCTATTAGGACATCTGCAGGATGGTAGTTTAGTACCCCTGCTGCCTCAAGACAACCTACTATTGGCATTTTGTCTTTCCCACTTACTGGCTCCCTCACCTTTTGTTCCCCACCTTGCATCCGTGGACACCTGTATGCCACATGGCCGCACTGGTTGTATTCAAAACGCTTAACCCTAGCTCCTAGATGTGTACCTGGATTAGTGGCTTCCTCTGCTACTGGCAGATTCTGTTGGGGCAGTCTGTGCTGCCCACCATGGGTTCCTTTAGACCCATGGGCAGTACTGGGGGTCCCCTTCTGGTGCAGGGCTGCCTTTCTTCCCAGGTATAGGTCTCCCTTCTTCCCCAACTCATCTGAAGTAGCACATTGTCTATCAGCTACCCATATCCTCATGTCCTCAGGCAAAGTGCTAAGGGCTTGTTCTATCACCAAAAGGTCTGCCAGCCCTTCAAAAGTGGTGTCCTGACATCCACTCACCCACCTATGGAAATAAGTGCTCAGTTCATCAACATATTCAAACTTTTATCTGCCTTGCATCTATGCTCATGAACGTTTTCCTATATGTTTCAGGTGTTAGCTTAAAAAAACTCTAATAGACAATTTTTACAGCAGTATAATCAAAACATGCAACATCAGACATTTTAGACAATACAGTTACAGCTTTACCATGGAGTAAGGGGGTCAGGAACCGTACGCAGAGCCTTTGGACAACACTATACTGTTTGCATACCCTCTCAAACATATGAATGAAGCTATCAAAATTTACTGACCTGTTGTGCTTCTGGGGTCCAGTTACTTTCATCCACATTACCTCCAAGACTGTGGGGAAGAGTCAGCATTTCTCTCTCATGCTTCCTCTACCTCTCCTTTTCCTTGGCTTCTATCTTCAAATGCATGGCCTCCAACTCAAGTCTCTTTAGCTCCAGATGGATTTTTAAGTCCTCTGCAGAAAGGATGAGCTGTCCATTCTCCGAGGGTATTATATCTCCACTGCCAGCCTGATTGTCCTCCTGGTTTGCTGTTTTCTGATGCAGCTGTAACCAAGGCTGCAATCAGGTTTGCCTTAGTCAGGTTTCCATGCACCAGTCCCCTAGCCTGGCACATCTCCACCAGCTGGCTCCTTGTCAGCTTTCCATACTCCTCTGCTGACATGCTGCCTGCTCACCCTTATTAACTAAGCTAACAAAAGAAGTAAAACAATTGTGATCTGAACTCTTAGTATTCACTGTGTGGCTGATTTTGAGTACAAAATACCTTCAAACTCATTGTGCACAAGCTACAGGAATTCATTCTGCCCACACCACTACAAGCCAATTAGTATTTGCCAACCAATTAATATGTGATGTGGATATCCCACCTGTGCCAAACAATTAATATGTGACACCCATGCCCTGGCCCAGCAAGCAAGGAGCTTTAATCCTCACCACTAACACCAATGAGGGGCCTCTCATATAGGAGGAAAGGATAACAAATACACACAGTAAAGTGCAATTTCCCTTAAGAGCACACAGAGATCCCAGTCAGTCCAGGGCTGGTCGCTCCCTTGCTCTCCAGGTCCCCAATAAGACTCACCACTGGCACAGCTATAGAGTCCAGATCTCAGCCAGCAGGGCAAGCTAAACCCTCCAGCACCCTCTCTGTCCAACCAGTGCTTTGTGGCCCTGTCCAAGTAGCTGACACACACACACTTTGAGATAAGAGTGTATACAACCACACAGACACTCCTGGGAAAAGCTGGCACAGGTTCTCCAGCTGTGCCCCTATTACCCAGATTATATGGCAGTACCACCTGTCACCACCAAGCTAATATTTATCAGCTTACTCAAAGGCCCTTAAAAGGGTGTCCAATTATTACTGTGCAATATTATTATCCAATTGGTAATATAACTAAACAGTCAAGGCTTATTAGAGTGACTTGGTACAGAGTACAGTAATCATTATAAAGATACAATGTACTCTAGAGCTTTAGTTATCTCTACAGAAAAGAGCCACAGTTGAAAGGTTTAAAAAATATTTAATAATAAATACTAAAAACACAAGACAATACGGATTACTACACAGTGCTAGTCAAGAGTTCAGAGATCTCAAATAAATCCTTAAAATAATTCAGTAGTACAGTTCTGACATCACAGAAAAACACTTAGTCTAATCTTTCAAGCTTCTAGCTATTTCTAAGAGAAAATACAAGTCTAAGATTAACTTACTTATAGAGCAAAGGCAGTGCCGAGTTGGATGGTCAAGACTAAAATGCTTATCCCTCTCTGTTTCTCTCTGTTTAAATTAAAATATCAGTTCTGATTCGCATTACATAATTCTTCACACTTTCCTGGGGTTCCCAGGCTACACATTACGTCATTTTCACATTTCCCTAGGTTCCCAGGCTAACAGAAACTGCATTTACATTCTTAACATCTCTTTTTTGTTATCTTGCAGCTGGTTAGGAAGCAGAGCAATAAAACATGCATTTACATGTTTAAATCTAACAATTTAACTCTTGGTTAAAACAATGGAAAGAATTTCTTCATCTAGACACTTCAACATCATTGTCTACATCAAAGGGTCACAACATGCTTTACTTTACTTTACTTTACTTTACTTTGGTCAGTAGAGAGCACTGTTGTTTAAAATTTTTCAGTTCCACATCTAACAGCAGTTTTTTTTCCATTTAAGACAACAAGCCTGTGTCTTACATTGATATTTACAAATGATAGAATTATCTATAAAATTCTCTCTGGCTAGGGTGGCAGTCTTCACAGATGTGATAAACCAGGTAAAATTAAGGAATACTACAGGGAGATTTACAAACAACAGGAAGGGACATAAGTCTCATAATGGAATGTGTGAAATAATGTAGAATGATTTACACTGAAGGATGAATAAAGAGGCAAGCCAAATATAGAGCTGACAAGGGATGAGATAAGGAAAGTCATATAGAATGAAGGGGAGGAAAGTTGGAAAGACATATAGAGTCCCCATAGAATTATTCAAATGAGGAGGAGAGGAAATGTGGAAGGTCACAGAAGAAGAATACAAGTGAATACAGGACTTATGCAAAACATCTAAAAGTATGAGGTAGGCCAGGATAACCATGATACTTAAAGCTGAAAGAGAAAAACTTGTAAATGGGAACTTATAGGATTTTTCTATTTAATTAACATCGTGATCAAAAATCTGGCAAGAGTATTGGCAGGAAAGTTGGATGCAGCATTGCCATAAATAATGCAAGCAGAGAAAAATAGCATTGAGATGTAGGAAAATGGTAGAAAAAATGGTAAGACCAGCTAAAAATTATGCATATGGAGGAGTAGACAGGGAAAGGTATGATTGTGATCTTTAGCTTACAGAAGGTGTTTGATATAATGAGTTCAGAATTCCTATGGAAGACAATTCAGCAAAGGCAGTTAGGGGAAAAGGTCATATTCTGAATATTGGTCATATACAGAGATGGAGAAATACTATTAAATGGAAGAGTATCTGTGGAGATGAGGGTAGAGAGAGTGACTAGATATTAGTGTTCGCTACACAAGGCCTGCTCATTCTTGTGACATAGGAATTGGCAATGGAAATTATATACAATTTAGCAATGCTGGAAGTAAAGGAGGGCATAAAATCTCAGTCTGTGTTATATGCAGATGACTGCATGTTAATGTCAGAGGATGTGGCTGCAACCATGAGAATTATAAGAATGACATTCAAGAAGTTAAGGGAAATGGTAGAAAGTTAGTGCAACAGCACAAGGACAGTGGTATTGAAATTAGGAAAAGCGACATTAAGGGGAGAATAGCTGAGATAAAAGGGGCAGTGATCCCCAGATACCTAAGGCTCTATGTTAGGATCATAGTGAGAGCAAAAGTAGAGAGGAACTTAGAGGGAGTTGGATGAGGGAAAGTCAGTACATACAGCTTACCTTGACCTGGCCAACTCCTTTGACGCAATCCCCCACTCAGGCATCATTGAAAAGCTAACTCAACTTGGTGTTAATCCCTGTCTCATCAAATGTGTCACCACCTGATTCACAGATAGAACCCACAAGATCAAAACAGGTGCCACCACCTCCGACAGCAAATCTGTCACTAGTGGTGTTCCCCATGGATCTATCCTGGGACCCCTACTGTTTGGCATCTACTTCTCAGAGGTTCAGAGAAAGACCAAGGACCTGTGGCTGACCAAGTTTGCAGATGACTGTAAGTTGGGTGCTGTCATTGACTCCCCAAATGACATTACCATATTGCAAGATGGTCTCAAAGCTACAAATAACTGGTGCCAAATTCATGACCTTAAGTTAAACACAAAAACATGTATTATCATACCATTCAGCAAAAACATGGCCCGTACTGGTTGCCACATCAATGGCAACCCCCTAAGTACACAATCTGTGGTGAGAGACCTGGGTACTCAGGTTGACAATAATCTGACATTCGACCATCATGTAGCGGCAGTAGTCAGAAAAGCCTTCTACTTGGTTTGTCTCATAAGTAAAGGGATTACATCCAGAAAAAAGGAGGTTATAACCTCTCTGTATTCCTCCCTCATTAGACCTATAATTGAGTATAACACCTCATTTGGTATGTACCTCTCCAAACACCTGCACCAACTGGAAAGGCCACAGAAATACCTCACAAAGAGAATCTATGGCCTCCAACATCTGTCTTATGCAGACAGGCTAAAATCACTATCACTTTACTTGGTTTTATACAGATTGCTCAGAGATGATCTGTGTCATGCCTAGGCAATATCAGACCCTGCCCTACTAGAGATGCTCCATATCTGTAAGTCTAACTCCTCACGCATTACCAACTTGATAGGCCTAAATTTAATATGCGACATCAACAAAACCTGCTAGAGAGACACGTTTGTCTCCCAGAGGCTGCCCCATTTCTGGAATAGACTTCCATACATGTCAAGCAAAGCAACCTTGATAAGTGGATGGGAAACCACAAATTTGTCCCAGGGGTTCCATCTTTGTCATTCATTGACAGGGGTGACAGGTGCTGACTGAGGTTTCTTTTTTGGGGATAAATTCTTGGCTAGGCTTGTAAGGTTCCCAGGGCCATTAGCCTAGTAACTTCCAATGATCCTATGATGGCATGATCCTATGACAAAAGTTAAAGGGTCACTCTCATTGCTTGAAACTATTAATGTAGCAAGGATAAGAATACTACCAATAATCCTTCATCTGCATTGCAACATACAGATACATGATACTACCAATGATCCTTCATCTATTCTGCAACATACAGATACTTGATAGGGGCAAAAGGCTACAAGATTTGTAACAAGACATTGAGGAGTGGATCATTAAAGGCAAGGGGAAAAGATTGAGCAAGGCAAAAACGAGCATGGATAGGAAAAGGGTCAACTGGGGGCTTCCACATATCATTATGTCTGCACTTACATATAACAGTATTCTTTGGAGAGAAATAGAAAAGAAAGAGGGAGAGGCAGAGTGAGATTGTAGAAGCTTATGAAAGGACATGAATTAAGTGGCAGTAAAAGAAATGGGATACATAATGTGGGGTGAAGGGAACTTCAAAAAATATAGGGAATGGAAGGGTAGGGGCCAAAGATAGGCAAGAAAATGAAGAAACCTGGAGGAGAAGTGGGATAGTTAAAGAGGAAAATTTGGTGTGCAGTGTAAATGACAGTAAGGAAAGAATGCAATGGAGGAGTTTATACTGAAATACAGAATACAAGTGACTGAATGGTGATACTACCTGCTACTCAAGGAGAACTGGGAAAAAGAATACAGAGCAGGCAGCAATAGAAATGAAAAGGCAAGAAGGGAGAAAAAAAAAATAGACCCCGGGATTCATGAAGCTCGGCGCAAGGCCGGCATTAGGCTTGCGCCGACTGTGCGGCATGAATATGGCGCAGTAGCACCAAATGTATATTAATGAAGGAGCACTGCCGCCACAGCACGTGCATAGGAAAGGAGCGCGAGTGTATAGGCCATGTCGAAGTGCCGCATGGAGGCGTGGAAATGTCAGCTGTCGACGTGCAATCTAAAATGCTTGAATATAACAATTTGCAAGCAATAGTAATCACATCTGTCAGTGTCTGTGGATACTGAAACATATGCAAAGCATGCAAGACAGTTCCTGCGAACACAAAATGAAGAAGCACACAGAAATGCATGGTAGGGAATAACGGGTCCCTATCCTGCGAACAAATGACATTGAAAGCCATGTGCCCATAGTCCAACACAGTGTAGATAGCTATACCAAGTGGAAGTGAAACGCATCATATGTTAGCGTGCCGCCAATAGGTACGTCCAGTCCAATGGTCAGGGTCACCAGCTGACCCATATTGTGAGGGAGGGTACACAGCTGAGCAGATGTGTCCATAATAAAATACACGATAAATGTACATATCTAGCGACAGTATGACCAAATTATATCCCACAACGCATGTAATAGTCACATACAATAGGTATGTCCATATTTCACATACCAAATGTGACAGGAAATAGAATAAGCATGTAAACGAAACAGAAGGAGCATATAAACTGCTACAACAATAAGGCAACATGTAGGCTGAAAGGAACAGTATTATCCATACCATTGACTGTGGGTACGTGTTGTCCAGTACATTCGGATATGTGTCTGGAATATATCCCATTCTGGACATAGGAAAAGGTGGCATCCTACCAATGATTAGAACAGTCTGCCAAAATCCGCACATCAGCGGTCCAAGCCGAACCTGTCAGGATGTGTCACAGATGAACGGGTATTACCCGGGTATACCAACCATGTAATGAAAGTTAAGTATGGGCGTGTACCTATGTGCATGAGATATAGCATGTGGAAAGCCAAACTTGGCAGGGTAGGCCATACAACCATACAGGTACCTGACATATGTAGGTTATGCAATGTGTTACCATGACCATGTCATGGGCCAACAACCAAAGCAGTGATGGAAGGGGTGTCAGGAATATGTGTGTGGGGGGGATGGGTAATGGTATAATCCTCCAAGGCGACACTGTGTTGTATGCAGAATAGGTGAACCGAAGGTGTATGAGGGAGCAGCAGGTGAAGCAGAAAGAAACACAAAAACATGTATACACATCTGCAATACAACCAGACAGGCCATACTGTAGAACACAATCCCACAAACATATGAATATTAAAATGTGTGATACAAATGTACAGACATGTCACCGGCACATACCCACAGATTGGTCCTGATGGAACTGACCATGTCAAATGCAACACACCTGGATGCATAATGGACTACCCAGCATCCCCTCCACAGCACACAACCCACTCCCATACCTGAACGTCCACCAAATCCAGCCATACTTGGCCTACTAGTTTGGTGCAGCCACATCTACACATAGTGACCACTATGCATATGTAGTAGGTAGTGTCACCCTAGGCAGTTTCAGGATTGCAAACTATGTATCCCTTGCATGTAAAACCCCCAGCACATTTTCGTAATGCCAGAAGAATGTTCGGTATTTGTCTTGTTTTGCTCTTGCCAAATGTTTGGGATATCCCTCATGGGATAAGTAACCCATGTAAACATTAGAATGGGTATGAAGACACGATGTCCAATCCTGTAGATATCTGGACACAAGTTGGAATGTGTAGTAGTGGTGCACTAGACTGTCCAGCCCTAGATGGTCATGCAGAACCTACTACCCAGGATCAAACACCTGCCCGTGACGCACGTGTCCCGACATGAATAAGTGAGAGAATATATTGCACACATTTGCATAGTGGCACATGGCATAAGGGTGATGAAGGCACTGACATAAACAGGATACCCCCTGATCCACTGTGTGAGGGACAATTAATGTGTGTGCAGGTGTGACCTGACCAACAATGATACAATGCCAAATGTCCTGTGATTGTAGGAAATAACTATGTACCATACTGCATGTAACAGTTGCCTAAAGCAGTCATGTCAGGATAGAATAAATGTAATTCATACAAGAAACAGGCAAACAACAAAAGTGCCGAAGGTATAAGGCTCACAGCTAGGAAACAAATGAATGTTCTAAACCTGCATTGACAGTGGCTATATGTTGGCCCAAACAATCTGGTGTCCCCAGTAGGGTTACCATCTGTTCCACTTTGTGAGGGACAGTCCCTCTTTGTACACTTGGGTCCTGACAAAATACATTAGAAATGGCACATGTCCTGAGATTGTAGG
>NC_056730.1:636905936-636923436 GCF_019279795.1 Protopterus annectens | reverse complement strand
AGTCATATGCTCTAATTCTGTCAATGTTTCAAGTTAATAGCACTACCTTTGTAAAAGTGTCCCTGATTTATTCTTGACCTGTCCCTGATTCTGTAGAAATGTGTCCCCGATTGGTGGAGAGCTCTGGTATTGTCACATGAGATATGCGTAATGAGGGACTGTCCCATGCAAAGTGGGAAAGGTGTCACTCCTACAATCTTCCGTCGTGCAATCTGAAAGGTGGACAACGTGCAGTAGGTATGCAGTAGCATGACTCGGTGGACATCTGCGTTAACAAACTCAGGTCACATGTCAGCATTGCAGAGTATCGGTTCCCATGTATCAGGCAGATGGGAGCAGATCGTATGAGGAACATGCATATAATATGATTACGTCACTGGACAGGCCGCCGAGTCCATACAGTCGAATGCCTGCCGTCGCAAAATGGTTACACATACCCGATACTGTAGTCATGTAGTCCGATGTAATACGCATCACAAGGATCACACACACCCAGTGTGAGTGACAAATGTAAGCGGAAATGTCGGTGAGCGAGCGGCTGTAAGCGTATTTGTCTACCAGTAGTGCACTGTCAAAGAAATACGGAGTCTAAACATGTATAAGGTGCTATGACCAGAGGTCAGCAGTGCTTAACACTGTGCAAACCCATGCACAACTGCTCCCATCTGCTGGAATGTGCCTTACCCAGTCTGTATCCAAAGGCTTCGGCCTGTCCGCAAACAAAAAAACGCCCTATACACGTGTTGGTAGCAGTACCCTGTGCACATATCTCATGTGAATTAACAATAGACCATGGCATATGTACAGACAATAGACCACACACACACCATACAGCGCAGACATCCAACAGTATAGCAATGTACTGGCAGATATGTCAGGACCACTGGTGTATGCATGCCTGGCTGTCCTCTGTGTTTCAGTGTGTGAGCATGCCTAGTATGACTGTTACGCATGTTGTCGACCGACATTACCATCATACCGTCATGTGTGTGAGCATGCCAAGTATGGTCAACTGTATTGCATGTGTCTCATGTCCAGATAGTTAGTACTGTGTTGCTGACCCCTCCGTTCTACACAGACAGGTGTCATGCTGTGTCTGCAGGGTAGCTAATGGTCATGTGGCATTGACAGTTGCTACATGTCTGCATAGCGTGGGGGGACATCCAACCACAACCACGGTCCCACACAGCACTGTGGGTGGCGCACATGACTCTCACATGTGTAGGTTTAACGGGGGGCACAGCCAACAGTTGTACACATCTGCCGCTACTGTACTAGTAAGCCAGGTACTCCATGTCAGTGTGTGGACCTACCTAAATTGCTGGTTGGAGGGATACCAGGGTACGTCAGTTCCCAGCTTTAATTACCAGCACAGTGGTGTTGGACATCCTAGCTTACACAACCTACATCAAACTGCCTGGCCTGCTGTAGTCTGTGTGTGTCTTAGGGGGTTGGGGTAATTCATTGGGCATATCCATAGGCCATCGTATATCATTTGTCTGTATTGGTCCACATCTGTCCAGCTGCATGGAAAGTGTGTGGGCTGTACGGACACACATGATGGTCAGCCCATAATCTGCAGTGGGTTAGGACACCCTGTGTACTACAAGCTACCATTGTGACTCCCATATGTGCTACAGAGGTCATGGTGCCACTATGGATGTGTACTGTCTGCTGCCCTAACATTTGGTCACCACAGTCACTTGTATGCTCACATACATATCATAGCAATGGGTAACTACACATTCTAATACAACTGCCACTTGTTAGGTCAGTAGACATACCCTGGGTGTGTTCCGGACTTAAGAACGGTGCTGGAGTGCTGCGTATGTCAGATGCACACAGTGCACCTCCTATACATGGCCAAGCAGAAGTAGTGTCATGTTTGGCATCCAATGTACTGTGGGCAGGTCAGAGAGGGGAAATCCGTGGGTACCTACTGTGTCAGTGCATATGCCATGTGTTGCCTCTTTGCCAAGGGCAGGTCATACTGTGCACAGGCTTTTGCCAACTGTGCCCTGCTCAGGTAGTTCCTTCACCAATCACACTGTGCCTGTACAGGCCTTGGCAGTGGTGTTGGCTGTGTGACCCTGCCCCATGCTGTTCTTGCTGCAACTGTTACTGCAGGATAAGATTATGTAGCATAGCAAATACCATAACAACTTGTATGCATGTAGCTTGTGAATACTGCAGAGCTCCAATGGATGTGTCCGGATACCAGAACTGTGAACTGAGCATCCCAAACACATGCACATTGTATATGTCTTGCCTGTGCATCCGCCTCAGTATGGTGTGAGTGTTCAGGTGTGTGTGCATTGCTGATGGGTGTCATCAACCACGACACCAGTGTTTACCCAGCATCCCCCACTGGGAGACTGTAGGGGATGTCCATATTGCCATTGGTGTGCTACAGCTGTGTCAGAAGCCATATATCGGACTCATCATAGCTTCCAGGGTAGACAGCTCACACATTCAATCTCATGCCCTGGCCATCACATATGGCCTAGCTGTTGGAGGGTATGGCCCTGCAGTGATTGTAGGCCCTACCCTGCTCACCGGGTGGTGCTATGCTGTGTATGTGTGTGCAGGCTATAGAACCCAGTATCCCAGGGTAGTCATCCATGTGGTTGAACAGATGCATATTGCTGGTCTACCAATCATGTATGTTGAGGACATGTACGTGCTCACTAGAATGTGTTGACATGGCCTCTGTGAACTGGTGCAATACACGGGATGCAGATGCCTGTGAGATACCCATGATATCCCCAGTTGTGCTGTGTGAAGTACCTGTGGCTAGTACACCTAGGCCAACACATACCATGGTATCCACTGTGATGTGTTTCCCTCAGCCTGTTTGATGTGTCAGGTGTGGCAGGCACAGGTCAACAAGCTGCTGTAGGAGGTCTCTGCCCACCCCATAGTACTTCTCCATCCCCAGCCCATGTAGCCTTTGGTAAGTTACCCTGGGTCTATAAAGTCTTATGTCACCCCAGTAAGGGTTGTTTGGCAGCATACACATCCTCACTGCCTCAGCATCCTGCACATGTTGGTATATGTTGCCTGCTGCAGCCCGTCTCATTTGGTTGGACTGTGTCATGCAATGTCCCCACAGGTATACACCGGTGGTGTAGAGTGCGGATGAAACCTGTGTGTATGCTGCTTGCTTGCATTACCGTACTGTTCATGTGCGGGCTGGCCATGTCATCTGCTGATTGTGCTGATCAACACCTGTTTGTGCAGCCTGTACACCCTGACTACCCCACCACTGCTGTCATCCCTCCCAATGTCACCAGGCAGGTATAGACACACTCCTAGCTTAGGTGTGCTTAGGCAGGAGCACTCCCGAGGCACATTTCTGCAATGTACGTACAGTATGCCCGACCCCCTCCCATGCTGTCAACTATATTCGAGACCTGCACCCGGCTGACTACACACAGACACTCCAGGGACCAGTATCACACCCTAGTGATAAATGTAATACACTATAGTTAACCTCATCTGCATAGTATAGTCTTCTAATAAATAGTTATATGACCCTTACCGAACCTCCAAATTAATAACCACTGCTCAGTGTTGCTCAGATCCATACACAACTGGCAACAGGTGCCTTACTTTCACCATATTCAATGTGCCATGGTCTTCCCAGCAACAAAATAACTGGTGTCTACACTACTACAACCCATGGCCCTGCACACTACAGATGATGTGCATTACCACCACACCATGGCGGATATACATAGATCCCGGGTTATCACGTACAGATCATCCGGCGTAAACATTCAATAGTGTTGAAGTCCCCAGACATATATGTTCACATCTATGTCCACCTCTACAGCTACATATATCATACATATTATTTGTATACATATATATATATATATATATATATATAGATATATATATATATATATATATATATATACACACACACACACATACACACATATACATGTACACACATATGTAGATATGCCATTTATATCACAACAGCGGACCACATGACAACAATGCATTAGACAGGAATGAAAAGGAAACTAAATGTGCCACCTGCATCATGTAGTGTTGTTACTATCAAGGCACGTGTGTTATGTTGCGTCACATGGGTCAGACCGTATCAAGGGTAAGAGTAGGGCTGCTGACAGTTACTCACCAGACCTATTGGTGAATATATGTGTCAACAACCCAGTGTCTTTTCAGAATATGAGGGCTGTGGACACCATATAGGTCTGCAACAAAACACACTGAACACATCCCGCAGCTAGCCACCCACAGATCCCGACACATATGGTATAACTGCCAAACACACACACCTGCCATGCCTTGGCATCGAGCACCTACCTGTCTAGTCTACCACACTACAGCATTATGCAGTAACAGAACACGCTACCAAGTTCCAGCATCACCGCACTCTCACAGGCATACATCTCGATGGATGACATCATCCGCAAAGGCAAAGACGCCGATAGGGAATGTATGAGGAGTGAGCCATCTAAAAGCATTACTCTGTCCCCAAGCAGCTGGAAACACACACACACACACACACACACACACACACACACACACACACACACACACACACACACTTGACAGGGCTGGGAGTCAAACATACACCTAACTACCTTATCACACTACAGCATTACGCAGTTACAGAATGTGCTATCGAGATTACTGGTACACAGCACTCCCAGAGGCATACTTCTAGGTGGATGACATCATCCGCAAAGGCAAAGCCGCTGATAGGGAATGTATGTGGAGTGAGCCGTCTAAAAGCATTACTCTATCTCCAGGCAGCTGGTAACACACACACGCACAGACATTTACTCGGCAGGGCTGGGAGTTGACCATACACCAAACTACCTTATCACACTACAGCATTACGCAGTTACAGAACATGCTATCAAGATTACTGGTACACAGCACTTCCAGAGGCATACTTCTAGGTGGATGACATCATCCGCAAAGGCAAAGATGCTGATAGGGAATGTATGTGGTGTGAGCCATCTAAAAGCATTACTCTGTCCCCAGCAGCCGGAAACACACACACACACACGTGGCAGGGCTGGGAGTCGAACATACACCTAACTACCTTATCACACTACAGCATTACACAGTTACAGAACGCGCTATTGAGATTACTGGTACACAGCACTCCCAGAGACATACTTCTAGGTGGATGATATCATCCGCAAAGACAAAGACGCCGATAGGGAATGTATGTGGAGTGAGCCATCTAAAAGCATTACTCTGTCTCCAGGCAGCTGGCAACACACATGACTTGGCAGGGCTGGGAGTCGAACATACAACTAACTACCTTATCACACTACAGCATTATGCAGTTACAGAACGCGCTACCGAGATTACTGGAACACAGCACTCCCAGAGGCATACTACTAGGTGGATGACATCATCCGCAAAAGCAAAGACGCCGATAGGGAATGTATAAAGAGTGAGCAGTCTAAAAGCATATTACTATCCCAAGGTAGATGTAGACAAACACACGGCAGTGGTGTGAGCGGGACAACGGCCTATCTACAGAGCACTATTACAACACTACATAGATATGAGACATGCCACAGACAGTACACCCTTCAAGACAGTCAACCAGTGTGTTCAATGTAGGAATCCATCCTGACATGGGGTATGGACATCTGTTGCCAGGATGACCACCATCGCTATACAGGATGTCAATGGCCATGCCCATACACAGAGGCACATCACTGACACAAGGTGTCACTGGGCATGCTCACACACTTAGTCGTAGCGAAGGGCTGTCTTGCATGCACACGGATTCTAAACACAGAAGGGCACAGTTTGGAATGTACTGTGTGTCCATCTACACAACAGCATACTGGGCATGCCCACACACTTAGCAGTAGCAAAGAGCTGTCTTGCATGCACATGGATTCTAAACATGGAAGGGCACAGTATGATGTTATTGTCCCCACGTACATGAAGGCCACTCACATGTACTGACCAGTACACACTCAAGAGCCATCACAGATGTCTCAGGTGCAGATCACTCAGGTGCAGATCACAAAGGTAAACGCTGCATTCTACTATGTAGCCCTCAGACATCACCATGTCCTTGGACCAGCAACACACATCCATACATTACCACAACACCATGTGACTCATGACCAGTGGATTGTACATAGGTCTACAGCAACTGTGCAGACTACACATGTACTGACAGGGTTCCAGCATGTGTTATGCAATGCAATGATACCACTGTACATAACCAGGTCGGCTCTACACATAACAAGGGCCCTGGGTCTTACACAGCTGTAACAAATGACTGTCACTGTACACCAAAGAACACACATGTTTGGATATGATATATGTGTAATCGCAGTGGTTATGTGCATGGACCACACACATACACAACACATATGTACATAGCATAGCTTTTGCTGTCCTCCGTGCAGACAAGTGGCTACAGCAATCACACGCATGCACATGGAAGGTAGGTCCATGGCTGTTGAATGCTAACAGTACATGAGGTAGCAATGTTGACTGAGGAAACATTCCCTCTGTACTAGTTACCCATGACACTCATCATATCATACAACAGTCCATGTGTTATGTATGTCATCACACATGTCCACCAATTGCAATGCATACAAACATGGCTACATGACAGGCATGTAGGATCAACACACATGTACATGTAGTGGTGTGCATGCAGCTACCATGCATGTGCAGTAGCTGATGTATGTAATTCATCTGTGCCTAACTACAACATGCAGTTGCAATGCAGCCCCATCACTGACACCTGTATATGGTTAAATACTGACAGTACGGTAGGATGTACATCAGGTATGGATGGATGTGTGTCCATAAAGTGGTGATCCACCTTTGCAGATGGATTTTTGCCGAGGACGGCTCACAGGTGTATCACAAGCCATCCTACCATTACATGTGCAAACAGTACGCTATTTTACTGTTACTTGACGGTGAAGACATATAACCTACATAGTGGTCAGGGTGTTACTGACTGTAAGTCACTTGACACTTGAAACACTTACATCCTCCCGTGTGCATATAGCAGCACAATTGCAGAAGGTCGCGTTGGTACACATAATGCGGCCAATACTGCTGCATGTCTGTCAGACATATCATCATATAGCAGGTGTATCATTCACAGTACTGCCATGTGTGTTTGCTTGTGTGACCATATATGCCACATATGGTGGGGAATACATCCCAATTGTTACACACCCCTGTGCACTGTTGTAGAGATCTGTACATACTGCAGTGTGGAAAGCATGATGTAGGCAGGGGTGGTGTGTGTATCACACACATGTCAGCCATCTGTATGTGAATGACATTTGTGGACTCCACAGTGTGTGTGTGTGTGTGTGTGTGTGTGTGTGTGTGTGTGTGTGTGTGTGTGTGTGTGTGTGTGTGTGTGTGTGTGTGTGTGTGTGTGTGTGTGTGTGTGTATGTATGTATGGCTGTCTGGTGCATGGAGTGAGGGTGTATGCTACCATACAGAACAGGCAGGATCCCTAACCCCTCATGGTGATGCAGTCTACTACCCAGTTGATGCCATCGGTCTCAGCCTTACTGGCTACCTGTACATGTTCATTCTGTGTCACATCGTGTGGGTGCACAGTACTGTGAGGGTGATTACCACATAGGCAGGGGTCCTTACCTCAACACTATCGAGTGTGCATTATAGTGTTGTTGACCCCGTGAGTGTGGGCATGTTACTGTGTGTGTCTGTGTATGTCTGTGTGTGTACTCATCCTGTAACGTGACAGGGTATTACTGCTACACAGTGAGGCTTCATGTTATCAAGTGGCCTCTAACGTTAT
This sequence comes from Protopterus annectens, assembly GCF_019279795.1. Lineage (NCBI taxonomy): Eukaryota > Metazoa > Chordata > Ceratodontiformes > Protopteridae > Protopterus > Protopterus annectens. Next base: position 636,915,619 of record NC_056730.1, on the reverse strand, counting down.
CGTCAGCCAGACTTCTGTGTAATCCCCCCCACACCATGTCAACATACCTGTGATGTGACCTGGTATGTATATCATGTCTCTAGCCACTGTAGCCTATTAAACAGTCCACATGCTTCTGGATCAGTAGATGTGTGGACATCCGTGATATGGTAGCCTTTCCAACAGTCAGGTTGAGGCTACGTATAGCATGCTGGTATTGCCATACATGCCTGTGAGTACTCCACATTTACACATGAGAAACTGCAAACACTGCTACTTGTTGACACATGCAAGTAGACCATAAGGAGGGAACCAGGCCATCATTACCAACATGCTGTTATTGTTTTTACCATGACACATACTGTGAACATACAACAATGCACTCCAACTGCAAACACTGTAACGTAATGGCACATGCAATTAGACCTTAAGGAGGGAAGCAGGAAATAATTACCAACATGCTGTTACTGTTGTTACCAAGACACATACTGTGAACATATAACAATGCATGATAAACCTGTACTACATGGTATGTCTGGTACGTGTCAAGTGTAATATACACTTCTCTCACTATTCTGTTCACCCTATGCATCAGACCCTTTGAGCATGTCCCTGCACCGATGGTGTGGATGACATGGATGCAGCACAGGCATCATCATATGCACAGGGTGATAATGTTTGCCAGGGGCATAGGCTGCACCAATGGATGACATCATGTGTGTGGGTAAGGGCCGGTGATCTGATTGGACATGTGTGGTCATTATGCATGTGGGTGTTGTGGTGCCCTACAGATGTTTTTGCTGTGTGCATGTATGTGTGCACACAGTTCTGCCTTTTGTCAGGCCTACACAGGGGGGTATTATTGACAGCTCCAGATTGTACAGACCAGGATGTACAGCTCACTGTGTCCGGCCATGTGACCTGTGCCTGCCAGGGGTTGCACGGACACTACCAGGCTAAGGTACAGATTGGCTACTGTCCAATGACACATGTCCACTGGAACTGTGTCCCCACTGGGAATGTCCAGGGCCACGTCCACATGGCCTGCTGTGTTCTGGTGTGGACAGCGCAGCACCAGCTGCACTGCTACTGCTACCGGCACTATGGGAGTGGGCATGTGAGATGGCTCACTCACGTTGACCTGCACTAGGTGGTGTAGCTGGCCTACGTCCACTTTGCCTATGCCTCACTCCTACCAGATGGTCTAGCACAGATAGCTCACACTCACGGATTGCCATGCCACAGTCAAGGATTCCGACCATATCACCCAATTGCCTGTCCGGAACATCAGCAATCTGCTGTTGAGCATTTGCCAATGCCTGGATTTTGTCGTTTAGAGTACAGATAGCAGCCCTCTGAAGCCTCTGCCCTTCTCTGTTCTGCCATTCAGCACGTGCCTGTGCCGCCATTACAGTCTGGAACATGCGTCTGGTGACACCAGCTACTGCACTCTGTCCTGCAGGTGCATGTCTGCCAGAGGTCCTCCTACGAGCAGCACTGGCCACATGCCTGTGTGGCACATCTGCAGTCATTACACTGACACCATGGTGTGGAGACACACCTTCTGTAGCCACCACACATTCCTGTTCCAAGCTAACAGATGCTGACTGTCCTTCCTCTATGGCCACTGGTGATGAGGTATGTGTTGGCATAAGAACTGTGTGCGGGGAAGAGGGGGACATAGCTGGGATGGCAAACATTGGCACAGATTCAGCCCCTGACAACCCTGCCTGTACCTCATGCATATGTTCATCACTGCTAGTATCTGTGGGGACACTAACATCAGACGGACCGCAGGAGGGTAATGCACCTACATCACCTGTGAATGCAAAGAAAGACTCTACATTACAATAGACACACACACACACACACACACACACACACACACACACACACACACAGACAGACACACACACAGACACACCATGCATGTGATTTGACAGACGGCATGCAGCATGCATGTGATACAGCAGACGGCATATGGCTCAGACATTAATAGTGGTAGTTAGCATACCTCCATGGGTTGCACACAACAGCAAGCAGGTGTCATATCAGTAGCCATGCAGTTCACACAATCATGGTAGTAAGCATGCATCCCTGTGATACACCATGTGGACCAGCACAGGTTAACAGTACACATGGCTGAAGTGATCTTGACATGTAATCTGCTGACGTGTGCATTAACATGCATACATGTCTGACACAATGGTGTCCTGACACATGTACAGCGTTGTAATGGGTATCACATTGCAGTGTTGTCTGTATGTCCTACAGATAGAATGCACGTTTAGCAAATGTGCATGAGCATGGAAGGGTAGTGTGAGGCATCTACATTGCTATACAGTGTGAAGTACAGACACTGTGCCATTGCATGTCATCATGAGGCATCTATATTGCTATACAGAGCATAATACACACACATTGCATAGCCATAACTGCTTGCATACACATGACATAACTGTGGCTTGTGACCCACGTTGCTGAGGTGTATACACACCAAACCATGCTGTGTCATGTGACAGGTCACTGGAAGACCTATGGATGACACCCCTGCACAACTACTACAGAGTTTTAGATGCCTGACAACCATGTCCACACATGGCAGACTTGTCAATTCACCATTTCCCACATGACATTGATGTACCACACACACGAGGTGCACGGCTGATGGTGATGTCCTACAGCAGCAAGGGAAATGTACAGTATCTGTGGCTTGATGTGGTGTCAATGTCTGTGGAAGCTGTACAGGTGACTACTGACATGCTATGACACAGTTGTGATGTTTAACACATCTTATATGGTCGACTTAAGTGACACTTCCACTAGCTGTGCACAGACTTTTAGGATGTCCAGTGTACCACATCAACTGTATAATCAGTCATCTAAGGCTATATTTGGACCATGTGTGGACAATGTGCAACAGGGTGTATAGACATCACATCTACTGTGTGGCTACATGTCTCTGGCCATCCTCCATGGCCATGTGTGAACATGTGTTGGCCAAATGTTTGCGATGGCCATCTATCTCACATGTCTGTGTTGTCCCATATGACATACACCCATAGATGTCAGATATGTCACCGTCCACAGGGCTATGCAGACAAAGGGGTTGTATGTTTGGTATGTGGGGTATGTATTATGGGATGGTGTGACAATATTGCAGCCAGAACACTACATGTCTGGGACATGTCAGATGGCACATCACAATGTGTGCACCCATTGCAGGGGCATTTAACACAATGGTGACTCCTGTGGGCTGCCCATATCCCAGCTCACTGTGTGGTACTGTTTGTGTACCACACATGTGTTGTTCCAGTATATTGAACAACACCTCCACCATTGTATGCACAGCTGTCCACACATGTAGCAATGACAGATACTGTGGTTTCATGTTGGTGTTTCATTTTGTTTGTATATATTGCACATGGGTAGCCGGTGTGAATGATGAGAGATGCGACCTGTATATCATGACTGGACCAAACATCATGTGCATATGTGTTAACTGGCCACATGGCAAATAGATATATGCTTTAACATGCCTGATACTGATGACAGTCTCACCTGCAATGGACTGATGTCTGTGTGGCACGTCAGAGGTACCTGTAAAGGGGTGACACAGCAATTTGAACATTATCCATGACTGTATGACAGCCACAGGGTGCACTGTGCATGTTAACACATTCACCTGTACAATAGCATATAGTATGCACATGTGTCCATACACAGGGTAGCATACTGTAGTATGCGGCATGTGTGTAAACATACCTTACATATGATGTTACATTACATAATGTACAGTGACACATGCAACTAAATGGGATATAATAGTCATATGTGCAGTAGTGACTTACCAGGCAACTCCAGGCTCATTGGTTGGGAGACACCCACCTCCATGATGGCAGCTAGTGTTTGTGGATGCTGTTCTGAGGGTGTCCCCAGGCTGGCCAGTAGCTCCTCAGTGGGTGTGAGTGGGGGCTGGGTTGGTGGCCCACCACCTGTTCCACCTTGTTCCTTGGCGATTGCAGTGGCACGGTGTTTTGCATGTTGTATCAAGTCCGTGCAGTGTCTGTGCACCTGCTGGTAGGTGCGGTTATGGCCACCCAGATCATTAACCCTCCTGCAAAGGTCCTGCCACAGGTCAACACGCTGCTGGGCATGCTGTGGCACATGGCTGAACAATACCTCATAGTTCTCATGGAGGTATGGGATGAGGACATCATCCTCCTGGTGGCTGTATCCCCTCATTGATAGTTTCCAAACATATTCTAATCACCCTTGTTATCCACATCCCGGCACCACACCCTTCACAGCATACACAGTACAAGATTACTACAACGCCTACTACAGACGTCTTATAACAGCAGTAGTAAACGTCATGACACCCATGCAGATGGACAATGCACATACAAATGCTGAAACATACCCCAGTGCACTTCATTAGCATTTACACGACTGCATGGATCATGCTATTCCAAACAGAGCCATGATGGTACGCACCAGATAATGGACACCACTCTGGGGGTCCAGCTCCATGGACATAATGCACAACAAAAGGTGGAGGCTGTTGCAAAGTGGATTACAATCCCATGGGTGGGGTAGCTCACTGGTCAGTCTCAGTAGGACTCAGGGATCCCTTATCACATCCTCCAAACCTAGCTACATAAACATTACTGTGACACATTCCAGGGTGCACCACAAAGCATTATGGAGGTATGTCAGTAGTCAATGGCAATACCCACATCTGCTCTGACATACGACGGTTACTCAGGAACATTACAGAACCGAGTGATGTTGACAACATCCGGGCGGATGTGTTCAATGCTAACTTTACACCCTCTCACTCCCTACAGGGCCATAATCCATGCAGGAACATTGCGGGGTCCCTGCGGTCACAACTACACAGTTCCAACCTGCACTCTCTAAGGCCTGAAACACAGACTCCATGTGACCGTCCAACATCCCAGGCTGTGATTTACACAAACCTCAGAATGACATGTCTCCCCACTTGGCCACCAGATTCAGTAATAACCTTGTATCAGACATTGTGGCCCCTGAATAGCGCACAGCAACAGTTATCACACTCCACACAGGTGGCGCCACAATGAATCAGAGGGACTATTGCCCTATATGCCTGACTGGACTGTTCTGCAAGGCTATGGGGCACATCATCATGGAAGTCATTCACAGAGACATTGGTGGGCTCCAGGACTTTGATGCCACCCAGGTTGGACTTGTTAGGGCCAGACCATGGCTCGTAAACCTGGTGGACTCCTTTGACACAGTTACCAGGGTAGTTGATGACAGTAAGAGGGTCCACACAGCCTACATTGTCCTCTCATTGGCTTTCAGCACCATTCTCTATTCTGGTATTGACAACATATACATCCACCTGCACATCGACCCCTACGTCTCAGGTTGTTATGCAAAGTGGCTCACAGACAGGACCCACACAATGACGGTAGCATACCATAGTACCTACTGTATTTCAGTTACACTTGGCATACCACAGTCCTCAGTCATAGGGCTCCTCATGTTCGGTATATGCTTCTCTGAGGTACAGTCTAGCAAAGAGGGACTTTCCCTGATTAGGTTTCCAGACAACTGCATACAAGGCACCATGATTGATCCACCAGCTGATACAGACTCCCTCCATAAGGGTGTCACTGTGACGGATACCTGATGTCGATAACATGGCCTCAAGCTGCATGACACAAGGTGCATGAACATCCCCTTTGGATTACACCAATCACCAACTGACTATCACATAGGTGGTAGTTCCCTGCATACATGTGACATTATACAGGATTGTAGTACACACGTATGTAGCACCCACTTCTTTGATAACCATATTGCCAATGTGGCATGGATATCCTTCTACGTGGCCACCCTTATCTGTGCTGGGTTTGTAGCTGGAACAAAGGCACCCATTGTACCTCTGAACTCCTGATGTATACACATATTCAAGGGTACAACACCCCATTTAGGGTGTACCTTGCAGAACAGCAATGGCTTTACATACCACAACATTAACACACCACGAGGATTATTCAGCTCCGAAGGTTGACGTATGCGGCAGAACTATGGACACCACGACTGTACACATTTGCATACTGCATACTCAGGGGTAACCTCTGCTGAACATACAGGGCCCATGTCCACAACAATATTCATGGATGTACTCCACATAAGCGACATAAGCAAAAGCCACTGAGAGCAACATGCTCATGGATATGTGCACAAATGCAACGATGAGTGGGATGTGCTTGAGGGTTACATTCCAAAACCAGACACCCACCATGCTTTGGAACATGATTCCTATGTACATCCCGCAAGGACACTCAGTAGCACTGTTCATGTAATACCTCACTTGGTGGATGGGAGACACACATGTATGCCAGTGATCACTGCAGTGGCTGTACTGTGCAGAGGTGCAGGTAACACATGGCTCTGCTCTTCACAGACAGGACACTATACTAGAGAGGTGCCGCTGGTGTAAACACTGTAGTTGGGCTTACACATAGACTTGCCAGACAGCATAGTAACCCACTATGAACCTGTGAAGCTATTACATGTCCTTTGTGCATGGTTAATTGAGTAGTTCTTCCATTTCAATTAGCTATCATGCTGTTACAGTGTCCCGTGACTACAAGCCATATGTATCCTGTTATTGTGTATTGTACATGCCAATAGACGATACCTTTTGTTTGCATGATATAACTGTTATGCTGTGTAGAATATCTGACATATCTACCTACAATACTGTACATTACACATATTTTACATATTATCCCATAATGCAAAGCATACTTGCACAGCAGGACCACCTTAGGCATGTCATTGTCATTATATGACCATACACATGCCTACTGTGACAGTATATCAACATATACTATCCCCTGCTACGGCACGTATTTGTTGGACATACCCTACCACTGATGGCGGGTGGTGTGGAATTGTTCTGTTTAAAGCCTTCATGTAGCATCCCTTGTGGTGTCTGTGATGTTTACTTTGTGGCCCACAGCAGGACAGACAATTTCTACAAGCATTACTATGCTCAGCAAGACATCACTACATAATACCTTTTCCCACTTTATGCATTGCGGACACTTTTAATTAATACAAAACATACACTAACATACTGAGTGTTCTACATACCTTGTTAACATTCCGAACTTTCGTAAATATCTCTCTTACGCCTTTACTGTTTAAATGGTTCTATGGTATGAGCATACGGTTTGAATGTCTGGCAAGTCATCCTTATATGCGTAGATACCTGTAACATGTGGTTTCCTGCCGCCAGTTGGTGTTCCTGAGTAAATTATTACATGCACATCAGCTGTGCAGCTACTCCATTCACCAATTACATGGCAACAGTGGGGTATAATTGAATTCTCCACTTGGGCATTGCCCTTTTGCCCTACCTTCGGGCAGACGGCCTGTATGTGTGGAATTGTAACTGCTATTTGTAGAGATACGGATATTTTGGATTCATGTCCCCCGTGGATTGTGTGTGACGGCTAGAGTATGTGGTTCTACATGTGAGTGTACCTGTCATATCAACTGTCTGATAAGGGACTATTGCAAACAAAACCTGTAACATCGTAGTCTGTTCCATTATACAACAGCTACGATTTCACATGGCGCCTTTAAAAATGTGTCTCTCACAAGGTATGTTAACGCTTCTGCAGATGTAATTGACTGAGTAGATGTTTGTGATGTTATTACAGTCTGTATTGCTATTGTTTCATGTGTGGGTGATATAGGTGGGTGTACATCACATATACAGGTTTGTGGGGCTTGCATTTCTACATATTCCATATATGTGTGTGGGCTCCTTCCCTAATTAAAGCCCTATCAGTTAGTAGACTGAAACTATGGTTGTTGCAGGCATATACATTGGGCCATTGTTAATTGGTTTCTATATAATATGCAGGTGAGGTTGATACTTCCATACCTCCAGAAATACAATGATATGTAAATGAATGTTACTAAATGACAGCTGTCCCATGTATTTCTGTCAAAGATATTTGAACTCATTGCAGTTGTGTTGGTAACTGAACCTCTTTGGCATGGGTTGCCACCTTTTCAAATGGCCATAGTGGGACATTTGCAGGACACACATCAGTGTTTACAGGCCGACACATACCCATGGTCAGTACACAGGATAGCACATACTTTTATCCTGAATACATACTTATTCTTGTAGCACTTTAGCTACTTATCATGTTTCATGTAACATTTACGTTTCTTAGATACAGGCATAACTATTTAATGCAACTATTACATAATATATGGGACATAATTATGTCCTACAATCTCAGACAGTTGCCCTTTTTAATATTTTTTTCAGGACACAACTGCCCAGGGAGGGGCTGTCCCTCCTAAAGTGGGACAGGTGGTAACCGTATGCCTATGGCCAGCTATAACCACACCTACCGTAATGATCTACCTCCGAGTTAGCACTAACAGACACACGATGCAAACACACACACACACACACATTACAGTCACGCAGAAAAGCACACGGCACCCTCAACACACACATACACAGACTACGGCAATCACAAACACAGTTGAACACAGTACCTATGTGGACGGCAACACCGGCAGCGGTAACTAAATGTCCCTTAATATCGTGATAATATTACACGCAGTTCTAGTGTTCTGGTTCTGTGTTCTTTTGGTCTTTCAGCCTCGTGATTATGCGTGTTGGTATGTGACACATTCCATAGTTGGCAGTATCCTATTTATTTGTACCGCCATGGTTGTGTGCATGTTGTTGACCTATCTATGTATTTGCAGATATAGGTGAATCTGTATATCCAAAATGAAAAAAAGCCAGCACCCTGGAGAATCTGATATAATAATTTATTTAAACTGTTTCAAACTAGACCAGTTTCAGCACAAGGCTTTCCTCAGTACTACAACAAATCTAGAAATGTGTAGTAGTAGTAGTCTGTGTAGTTATATTATCACTGAAGTAACTAATGTTCTTCTTTTCTCTCTCATCCCATCCCTTCACTTCTTTTATTTTTTAATTATATTTATTATCATTTGATATTATCATATTATTTGTAATTATCTCTTATGTTGGCCTTATGTATAATTTAATATTGGTTTGCTGTTAAAAAACTTTTGTTTAAATTATTTATTGCTTCCATTTGATATTATTTTCCATTTCTTTCCATTACCCATTATTGCTTTCTCTTATGTTATTAATTAATTTTTTTGGTTATGTTTATTTTCCTTATGTTTATATTTAATTTACCACAGCACAACAAGGTAGGCTGGTTCCTAGTGATTCACCTACCTTGGCTCCCCTGGCTGAGGCACCAGGGCCTAGCACACCTGGGCCACAGATTGGAGGCACCCCCTCTGCTGTCCCTGCACTACCTGCTCCTTTTGGATAGTTCTGCCCCACAGGCTAGGAGTGGTCCCCTTTTGGGAGTGGAAGTGGAGGGGATGGCACCCATGATGAACTGCCAGGCATGGTGCATGGGCTGCTGTGTCAAACTGTTGGTACATGCTTATGCTGGATGGAGACCATGCTGTCCATTCTGGTGAGGTAGCCTTGCACCAGTTGCCAGTATCAACCACTGCCTCCACAAAAGCAATAAATGTGCAGTGCTTACAGTCCCATGGGTGAGGACTTGAGTCACACTGCTACTGTTTATGATGTCCATGGGAATTTCCCCCCAACCAAG
>NC_056730.1:636741129-636860927 GCF_019279795.1 Protopterus annectens | reverse complement strand
CATTTGACTTTGCATGCATTTTGCTTTTTGTTCCGAGGCTCGTAGGATTTAACTAGGGTACTGACCTCATGGTGATTAGGAGCACAGCTCCTGCATCACAATATAATGTTCAATGTCAAGTGATGTAGGTGTCCAAGGTTGCTCGAGCAAGCTCCACAGTGACAGTGATCCATGTTAGGTGACAATTTCACAGCAGTTCGTGCAGCCTTCCCTTCAACAGTGTAATGGTGGACATCTGTGTGACAAGGATGTGAGGCCTACTGCAGTGGAGTGGCCACCTTTGGCCAATGTGTTTCTCCCTCCCACATGTCCTAGGTATGTCATACTGTACATTTATATTACTGGAATACAATTCTGTGCTCCCACATCATTTCACACAACATCCATTTGCTGTGTGGTTGCTTGACAGACATTGTAGACTTGCAAGGCCAAAGTAATGACTGCAAAGTTGAACAAGTTTTCTCTGCATGCATGGACATCCACAACTACACTGCAAAGAGTGCCTGCAGACAGTATGTTTGAGGCTGTCAACCACAAGGGTATAGCAGCATGACCTTAACTTTGCTGAAGTTGTACATCATCACATTTATAAGTATGCTATTGCGACCCTGCCTAATAGGATTATGGTTAGTGCAAGTGCCACATGCCCCTGGCAAAGCATCGTACTCAATCTACCATGTTATGACACACTGTCAGGTACTGTTTTACCTTAGAATGACAACATAAAGGTGATAACGTGTTACATTTAAGCATCTGTCAGGCAACAACCTAAACATGGTCTGTTGTAACGTATACTCAAGCAAGAATTTATTGCTAATGGCATTATCATTGACTGCTGATGAGATGTGGAAAGCATCCCCAGCTCTCTACTCCTACTCCACATAAACACAACATTTGAGAGATGTGACTATATTAAAAACTTTGAATCCATGCTCTCTCACACACCAGTCAGTATATACAGACAATAAGTGAGGTACCAACATGCACACCTCACCTCGTACTCCACACAGACCCACATCACACATACCTACATGTGCAGAGCTCCTTAACAGACACATATGTAAACACCAGACACCTCAGAAACCCATACACAAGCTCACTACACATAATCATACCTCTGCAGAACACAGTACACATAATAGCTCATGCACCACTGTCTCACAGGTCAAACACCTAAGGCAAAACACAAACTCAAACATATTACTCATAGGTGATTGCATCATGAGATACATTGATGTCCCTTTCACCAGGCTACATAAGGGAAAGGTCACAGTCAGCTGTCTGTGAGATGCTAGGATACACCATATCACATGTGCACTCAGGTCTGTCAACAAGAGGTACTGTTATGACTATGTAATTGTTCCTGTTGGTATGTACGACTTGAGACATACCTCTCTGGACTGTATGCAGACACATGATGACTGAGCTTATGGACTATGTGTCTCAGACAGGTATGCACTTGGCCTTCAGCTGCATTTTGCCATCACCTAGGATGATGGCTCAGTACAGATGGAAAATGATTGACTTCAAGAATTGCCTTAGCGTGTGGTATCATTGTAAGTGAATCCACTAATGTCAGCCTGGGATGACTTGTTCAACAGGCCTCGTTGCTTTCCAGAGATGGTCTTCATCTATCACCCATGGGATTTTGGCTACTGGCCAAGGCTGTTGCCATCCCATAGTGCGCCTTTTAGGTGGTGTCTCAAGGGAAAATTTTCCAATGAGAAAACACCATCTACAAACAACATCATGGTTTGCTGCTATGTGCTAGGAATGTCAGCATGAAACTTCACTCACTGGAAGCTGTCCCCACCTTGGAAGATACAGGCATTTATGCAGTCACAGACACCTGGTTCAAGGCTGTGGACAGCACCACAGCCATACCAGGCTACACCTCTTCCACACATTCAGACTTCAAATGTAAAGCATGCAAAGTAATTCAGGCAGTGTACACACATTCATTAAATATAGATACACATCCAGACTCATTAAACAGTGTGATTCCCTGGAGAAACTACAAGTGCTATCAACTGCTTGCAGGGCACCTTATCAAGCCATTGCCAACTACAGTGCCATCTCCATGAATCAGGGCACTCACCATGCTTATTTAGATCTACTTGAGTCTATTAAGATACATCAAAACAACATTTATTTATTTATTTAACATCTGTTAACCTGGAAAGTCTGACTTGGAATGAAGCCAGTTTTCAGTGGAGGCCCGAGGAGAAACCCAAATGGTTTTGGGTGACTATCCACCCACCAACTAGGTAGATTACTCATACTGAAACTCACTTGCCCAAATGTTAGTCAACTTCCTTAACTACAATGCCCTGGCCCAGTGGGTTGACATCCCTACAAGGGGGAGTCAATGTACTGGATTGGTACTTAGCAATATGGGTGACCACTGTAGCACCCCAGTGTGAAGTCCTCCATGCTGAGATCTGACCATAAATTGGTCTCATTCAAAGTAAGTACCACAACTGACACCCCCTTTGCAGCAAATAAAGTAATAAACTTCAACAAAGCAGATTATAACCTCCTGTTCGATGATACATAAAGCTTAACTGCATCTCCCCCCAGATAGAACAGGCAAATATGCAGAGCTCTACACCAATGTTTTATACAAGCATCTGTACAACTACACTGACTCACCTGTACCTGACAGGAGCAAAACAAACTCCTCATGGCACAGCAAACTTGCCTGGTGGACAACAGCCATTAGCAGGCTTTACAATAAGAGGTAGACATTGCTGTCTAACAGCAGGAGAGAGGGAACCTCCCCCAAAATGGAAGCACTCCCTCTTCAGCTTAAAGAAGCAAATAAGTGTTGTTGTGAAGTCCTGCAAAACAAAATATGGGACAAAATTAGCCTCTTCCCCAAAGAACAACCACAAGGCATTGTGTAGTTACACGTGTATCCTAAAAGGAAAGGCCCAGATTGTTGCTGAACTCGTAGTTAATGATGCCACATATAATGAGCCTGTAGACATAGCTAACCTGTTGGCCAACAGGTTCTGTGTAAACTTCACTACCCTGTCCCCACCACACATACACCATGACATCCCTACAACCTGTCCCATACCTTGTATCTTTAAAGAGCAGGTACTAAATGGCCCCTCTAAGGTGACAAACACAGCATCTATTGCACCAGCTAACATTCCAAGCTGCATCCTACATGGTACCCAACATGGATTACTAACACCATTAGGAACTCTTTGCAATCAAAGTGTAACCATTGGCTGTGTCCCAGCTGACTGGAAAACATCCACTGCTATTCCCTTGCACAGAGGTGGTGCATCCACTGAACACATGAACTATAGACCTATTAGCCTGACTAGTTATATCAGTAAGCCCATGGGGCAAATCATCATTGAACTTATCAACAAAGATATAGATAATCTACAAACACTTGACCCTACACAGTTTGGATTTGTAAAAGGGATATCATGTTTGTTAAACCTGGTGGACATCTGTGAGGCAGTCATTAAGGACCTGGATGAGGGGACATCTATGCATACAACCACTTAGACTTAGCCAAGCCATTTGACACTAACCCCCACTCTGGCATCATTGACAAACTCACCCAACTAGGTACAGTAATATCATTAGAGGGGCCAATAACTGGCTTATTGATAGAACTCATGTAGTCAAAATAGGGGAATCCATTTCCAGTATCAGAGCTGTAAGCAGTGGTGTTCTAAGCGCTTCAGTCCTGGATCTGCTACTGTTCGGAAACCATGTATCCATAGTACAACCACAAAGTGAATGTCTGTGTCTGACAAGGTTTGCTGATGCCTGCAAATTGGGATCAGTCACAGAATCTCCAAATTATGTCAACATCCTGCAAGACGGTCTTACATGAACAAATGATTGTTGCCACAGTAATGGCCTTAAACTCCAAGCAAATATATGTAGTATCATTCCTTTTGATAACAACAATGCTCCTGACAATAGCAAATCTTCAAGTATATACTCAGGGGTAAGAGACCCGGGCAAACAGGTTTACACATACCTTACCTTAGTTCACCATGTCTCCACAGTAGTAAGAAGAGCATTATATCTTGCTCATGTCATCAATGAGGGCATTGTCACCCAAAACAAGTAGTAGTTATAACCTCCATGTATGATTCCCCTCATCAGGCCAATAATTGAGTGCAATGGCCATTTTGTTATGTACCTTTCCAAGCACCAGCAGTAATTTTTGAGACCAAGAGAAATTCAAGTCTTCAGCATCTGTAGTATGGGTATTGTCTAAAATCACTGTCCCTTTAGATTGTGTCATACAGACTACTCAGACATGACCTCTGCCTTGCATACGAGGCAATCTCTGACCCTGCTTTATTGGAAAAGCTGCATATCTGTAAGTCAAATTGTACATGAGTTACTCACTGTAAAGACCTTAACCTGGTATGTGACATTAATAAAACATGCTGGATGGAGAAATTTGTCTACCAGAGTTTCACAAACATTTGGAACAGACTACCACTTAATGACAAACACAGCACCTCTCTGGCCTTCTTCAGATGCAGTCTTTATGATTGGATGGGTGACTGTAATTTCACCATGGGGGTCCTGCTTTTGGCCCTCTTGGACAGTGGCAATAGGTGCTGATTATTTAAATAAGGGTAAGAACTTGGCTAGGATTGTAAGGGACCTATGGCCATTAGCCTAGTAAATTCCAATGATCCCATAGGCTGATGCAAATCATTCTCATTAACTTCCCCACACACTAACTTGGCCACAGTGAGAGTAGTACCACTTTCAATTTATATTACAGAATGTTGCGTGACACACACATGCCCCATTTAGCTGCAATGAGATTAGAACCCTGCCTATCTAGCCTTACACATGACAGATCACAGTATTTAATGCACGTTGCATGGCTCAAAGCTGACATTAACTTCTCTTTAGGTACTCTTATGCTACATGACATCAGCAGGCCTTGTGTAGGAGAGGAGTTTGGAGGCCTGCATCAACTGCAATGGCCAAAAAAGTGCAGAATCATTGTAGTTTGGAAGTCAGTGGGGGATTCACACTTGTTTTGTAGGGAAATGTGTGTGCACACACAAACTCACCAAGTGGGTTGGAGTGAGATCAGAACCCCTACCTATGTAGGTCTTATATACTACATATCACTGCATTTAATGCACATACCACAGCTTATGTCTGACTTTAAAATGACAGTAAGTAGTCTTATGGTAGATGACATCAACAGGCCTTGTGGAGGACAGGAGTTTTGAGGCCTGCATCAACTGCAAGGGCCAAAAAGTGCAGAGCCATTGCAGTTTGGAAGTTAGTGGAGGATCCAAACATGTTTTGTAGGGAGATGCATCTACATACACAAGCACAACACATAGGGTTGAGTGAGATTAGAACCTCTACTTATCAAGTCTTGCATGCTATAAATTACTGTACTTACACATACCACAGCTTAAGTCTAACATTAAAATGGCTGTAGGTAGTCATATGGTAGATGAAATCAGCAGGCCTTGTGGAAGGCAGGAGTTTGAAGGCCTCCATCAACTGCAAGGGCTAAAAAGTGCAGAGCCATTGCTCTTTAGAAGTCACTGGGGGAACACACTTGTTTTATATGGAGATGCACATAGACCCCAAGTGGGCCAGAGTGAGATTAGAACCCCTACTGATCCAGTCTTACACACTACAGATTACCATAATTAATGCACATGCCATGGCTTAAATCTGACAGCAATATGGCTCTAGTCATTTTTATGGTAGATGACATCAACAAACTTTGTGGAGAGAAGACATTGGAGGCCTTCATCAACTGCAAGAGCCAAACAGTGCAGAACCATTACAGTTTGGAAGTCAGTGGGGGGTTCACATCTGTTTTGTAGAGAGATGTACATACACAAACACACCAAGTGGGCTGGAGTGAGATTAGAACCCCTATGTATCTTGTTGTACACAACAAGTGTAAGTAATGCATGTGCCATGGATCAAGTCTGCTTAAAAAATTATTGCAGCTGAACTTCTTGTAGAGGACATAAACAAGGCCTGTGTTGAACAACATGTGTGACCTGCAGTGTGGCATTGCATCTTACTGTCATCTGCATCTAGTAGCCTATTTACTGTCATCTGCATCTAGTAGACAAGCAGTCAGAAAATTGTTTTTATCCTAGCTATGTGGTAACAGTAGTCATTCTGGCCATATGTGCATCTGTTTGCATTTGGATGGGCAAGCCTGGGGCCAAAAACAATTTGTCCTGTCAATGCATGAGTACACAACATTATACATTATACAACTTGTTCACTTGTTGATGTATGTGTGGTGACATCCCACAAGCACAGGGGGCTGTAAGTTCATTATCTACTGTTGAGCCCTTATGTTTGGTCTTTTGACAAACATCATATATATGTGTCATAGTACATCTTTACTCACCATAATCTGAGTATGTAGGGCAATACAGACACACACACACACACACACACACACACACACACACACACACACACACACACACACACACACACACACACACACACACACACACACACAGACACACACACATATATATATATATATATATATATATATATATATATATATATATTTATGTATATTAAGAAACATAACTTCTGTTACTAAAAATAAATAAAAAAATAAAAATAAAATGAAAGAACAAACCCCGTGCTTGTATGATTAGCTTTCATTCCTTTATTGTATCGGAACTTCTTCAGACTAAAGAACACGCAATGCATTCAAAATATAACTGTACAGTAATGCAACATGAAAAATAAGAAGGTGTCAATCACCAGTGAATGACACTGTTTAGTAAAACAAAACTTAGTATGCAGAACTCCACTTATTAGCACAAGTCAATAAAATCATACTGGACAGAATATATTAACTAATAAGTGCTGGATCAAACTGTATAATAGTCCTGCCAATGAAAGTGTATGAAAAAGTATTAGAATGCATAAAAAACTGTCACTGAAGCCATTAGACAGCACATTTCACATTCAAAAATAAAACGGTACAATAATGCAACATGAATAATAAGAAGGTGTCAACTACCAATGGAAGTCACTGTTTAGTAAAACAAAACTTATTATGCAGAACTCCACTTATTAACACAAGCCAATAAAATCACACTTAACAGAATATATTAACTAATAAGTGCTGGAACAACCTGTATAACAGTCCTGTCAATGAAAGTGTATGAGAATGTATTAGAATGTATTAAAAAAATTGTCATGGAAGCCATTTAAGAGCACATTTCAAATTCAGGGTGTCATTCAGACCTGGAAACAATTCAGCTCTCAGGCATGACTGCCACTTCAGTTCTCTTACCTGCAATAACCCATCAGAGTCTCTGAAAAAATAATCAACTTGCACCAAAATAAAAAATAAAAAATCTGTCAAAATGATGGCACTTTACATTATGCTTCCCCAAGGCATTAGTCATTTACCTTATTTCTTATTGCACTGTTATGTTATTTAATTCTGTCACTGAGTTTCCTAATCATCTTCTCTATGTAAAAACAGTAACATGATGTACAGATGCCACAGTACACAACTAATGAACTATTACAGTCATAATAATGTGTAAACCCTACTGTAAAGCTGGAATGAGAGAAAGTGTAAGTGTTGCCAGTGAAAATGTAATTGCAGCAAACACATTTACCACATCTAAATGTGCCTTTTGGTTTCTCTGTCTCATTAGTAATAGATAATAAAAATGGACTATCATTGTTTTCAAAATAGGATTTTAAAATCTTGGTACATTTAAAGGAAAAACAAGGATCAGTACCCAAAAGGTTGCAAACTTTAAGATCACTTTGGATAATTTTCCAATTTTCAGTTAATAAGTTTATTAAGACAGAAGCATCCCTGCAAATAGGCAGGGGAAAACTTAGAGTACGGTCAGTGGTAGCACAGTTTCTGCAGTTAGAAGGGACAAAGCCATATTTTAGAATAGGTGCAAACATACCCCCGGATTCACTAATCCTCCATGTAAGACTCTTACTCGGAGGCTGCAGTTAAACAGTTTGACGTCAGTGTGCCATGAATATTCATGAGGGCACGCTGACTCAAACGTAACTCTTACACGGACTGAGTAAGAAAGCAGGGGGTGTGTCAGACTGTCGAGCAGTCTAAATGTGCACGCCCCTGCAAGGTTTTAAAAAGCATAATGTCAACACACAAGAGCGAGTTCGCTCAAATGTACTTGCACCCAACACCACACTCTCTGACACCGTAACCCCCCATCACACTTATATAAAGTAAATAATTATATATTTTTTTTTAAATCCACAATATAGCTGCCTGTATTTGCGCGTGTGTGTGCGGGTGTGCCCATTGCTTAGCTAGTGTTAGCAATTCTGACATGGAAGAGCATAAGAAAGAATGTTTATTCAAATCACACCAAATTGCAATAGCATAATGGTAGAGTGTATGCACAAAGAAAAGGCATTCACGGTTCGAGTCCCACCACTCCCCTTCTTATTTATGTTTTAAATCAGTATTTGAAATAATACCAGACATATATGATTAAAATTTTATTAAAAGAAGTGACATGGCCAATGTATCAGTGAACAAAATATATATTTTTAAAGGATCCAGATATATAATAGCCTGGTGTTAAGCAATGCTTTACACAGCTAAACACAGGTGCCCATAGTTTAATAGTGCTTTACCCAGCTAAACAGAGTTGCCCATAGTTTAATAGCGCTTTACCCAGCTAAACAGAGTTGCCCATAGTTTAATACCACTTTACCCAGCACAATAGAGTTGCCCAAAGTTTAAAAGCGCTTTATCCAGCGCAATGTGTTTGCGTGGGCGTGCGCGCCATGCCAACTAGTGCACCATCGCGCACCGTGGAGCAGCATAGAGCTAAGTTGCTTAAATGTAGCCACACCCCCTAGCCTGTCTAGACAGTATTAAAATAAAAGAATGACCAGGTTCGAACGCAGGACCCTGTGCATCATAATCAAAGTACAGAACCACTAAGCCATGACAGCATAGGGGAAGCAGCCACTATTAACATTCATAAACTTACGAATGGTAATTTAACCATTACTAAGCAGGTCTGCAGTCAGCCGAGAATTTTATAAAATGGCCAATCACAAAAAAGTGTGGGAAATGCGGCATATTTAAGCCCCATAGGAGGAAATACTCACCATAACTGATTGTAGCTCACATTTGCAGTCAGAATGGAAGGTGCAGGAGAGGGTTCACACTTCTGAGCGCAACGTTGGGGCATTGAGGAGTCCAAATACATGGTTTGGCTCCTTGTCCACTGTCACGAGTCAAGACTCCTGCAGGGCCAGTTCCAAGGGATGGAGTACAAGGCAGAGGCTTGGAACCGGTTAGCTCGTGACCTCACCAGTGCCACAGGCTTTCCTCAGACTGGTGAGCAGGTCCATCACCACAATGCATACCTGAAGAGATGAAAGCAGGACCGCCTGAACCAGTGGATACAGGAGGCCCGTGAGATGCAGAATGCCTCACAACTGAGTATGTAGTCATGGAATGCAGTATGTAAGAATTGATAATGGAGTATGTATAATGGATAGGTATGTCTCAATATCCCTTCATTTACTTTACAGCTGCAGGTAACCATGCTACGAATCAGCAAGCCTATGCTGATAGGCTGCTAAGGCTGTGCCACCAGGCAGGTTAGTGATTATTCTGCATGTATTGTTATATAAAATATGGGAGAGAGCATGAAAGAAAGTGTTGTAGTCCAATAAAACAGCCATAGAATTGCCTGAATAAGTCCTCTGCATGTACTGTCAGATAAAAACATCAGAGAGGCAGAAAAAGAGTGTAGTAACCCATTAAGAAAGGTAACATATGTCTGGAATAATATCTCTGCAGGCACTGTAATATAACATAAGTGAGTGAGCCTGAAAAAAGATTGTTCTAACCTATTAATAAAGGTATAATATGTCTTGAACATGTCTGCCATAAACACCGTTAAAATAAATAAAGGAGTGAGCCTGTGGAAAAGTGTGCAATATCATTAATAAAGGTCTAAAACCCAGAGTGTGTCTGCGTCACAGAGTCTGAAATGTTGTTGTACCCTTGCATTATACAAACACTACTGTTTGAGAATATGCTGGCAACCCAGAGTTATGCAGTCCCATATAAAGTGGGTGATGAAAGTGCTAGTATCTGTGAAACATATATACAGTCCACAATAGTCAGTTACTGGCTGGCATGAATAAGTAAACCTGGCACACGTGTAGCATGTAATTATTCACCAGAAATGTGAGTGTGTGCCAAGAAATGCAGGGTTCTGTACAAATCGAAGTAAAAATGTCATGTGAAAACATCCCAGATATGTAGATAAAGACATATAAATGCAAACAAAAAATATGTAGCAGTAACATCTGCATTCTGGACAGTTAGTATGTCAGATATAGGTCAGGCATATATTGAACTAGCCAAACCCATGACACAACCTAATGTATGGTGGCAAGTGTAATAATACAGGTAGGGGATATACACTTGCAGTCACTGGGAATGTAGTGTAGACTAAAAGGTCATTATAAGATGTTAACCAAGGTTTTTTTCTACCATACTGTATGTGCATAAACCATGCAATTCCACACCTCAATAGGTATGTGTAATCTTAAATATTTGTTGGGACATATGTCCTATTGTTTTATAAATATTTGCATTGATGTTGATGCATGTGCCCTGTTCAAACACCACATTCATGGTGGCCTGTTGCTACCAAACATCCCTGCATGCTGTTGGAATATCCACTGTCATTCAATATATGCATGTGTTATGCTTGCTGTTCAACTGTTAGAACCTTGGTGTGTTGGGTTAATGGGAATATTACTGCATAATCTTGCAACTAATCTGGAATGCTGTTGTTTATGTTGTAATTAAACACACCTAATCACAGAACGTATGGGAAGGCTGGTCCCAGCGGACCCCACCTGTCCCTCCTCAGTTGGCGAGTGCACCTGGGTGGCACCAGCGGCTATGATGCCCAGCCCGGGCTCCCCTCCTCTGTTGGTCCTGTGCCACCTTCGGGTGGAAGCACTGCAGGGGATGGGGCTCATCCCCCCGTGCAAGCGCGGGTGGAGCAGGGCCACCTGTCACCCTTGCTAGGGTCCGGGCTGTGGTGTGTAGGGAGATCCAGCGTTCAGTCACTGATCCCCTAGGCCAGCTCGAGGTGAGAGTGGCACGTCTCTTGGGTGAGCCTGCCCATCCTACACAGCCCTCAGCACAGCCACACTCAGGGCTGTGAAGGTGCAGTGGTGACTACCCATGGGTGGGGATCTCAGTTCCACTGTTACCATCTGTGGGCTCATGGGCTTGCGATTTCCAAACATCCTTCCCCGTCAATTGTGTTCACCCACCCCATGTGTCAAACTCCGCCCTTGTATGCGTCTTGTTTGTCTTGTCTGTTTACCTCCCCAACCTACCTCCCCAAATATACCTACTTCCTCTACCTCACATTCAACTCTCACCTGAAAAAATAAAAAGAAAAAGAAAGGGCAATCTGTTCCCACAAAAAAATTATGCCCCATACATAGCTGCCCAATTCGCACACATGTCCGCTGGACATGTAAACTGATAATTCTAATTGGCAGTACAACATATTTTGTTGTTCTCACCCCTCTATCAGGGGTGGAAGGTTTCAAATTTCACACCAAATTTCAAACATATGCACAGCTGTTGCTGGTAAAGAAATGGGCAGCTATGGACCTTCCCTACACCCATCCTGCACATCCCGAGCTGGTTTCCCTACTGTCTTTCCCTCTTTGTGCCCCCTTTTTCACCACTTTCCTATCTCCCCATTTTCTTTTCTTTAAAAGAAATTAGCGTGGGGGTTAGCGGGAGTAAGCACTTTTAAGCAGTAGTTAGCGGGGGTGCAAGAGTGTGAGCTTGTGTGCGCTTAGCTAAGCATTGCTAAGCATAGCGCAAACCCATGAAAACCCACTTACAACTGCTTAAAAGTGCCTTAGTCACTCTGTATGACAAGGCCCTTGTACTGCTGACCAGCAAAATAAAAACCCTTGTCAGTCTCGAACCCGGGACCTTGGACTCACCAGTCTGCATGAAGTACCACTACACCACAGCAGATATACAATAACTTAGTGCTGAAAGCACTATATCATGCATTACCATGAGTGAATGTAAAGGGAAAATAGGAATGGCATAACACAAATCTTGCTCTGTGGATGTTAACCAGCAGGTGTTGTGGAATTACATGACATGACTGTGAAAAGATAATCAGCCATGGTAGTAGGGAATAATGTTACAGTAGCACCTTACAAACCTCACACAGTATCAGAGCAGGATAAACACTTGCATATTTGCATAGGTCATAGGCTAGACCTCCCAACAGTGACTGATCTACAGTGATGACCCTGATTTGTAAACAGATGTTAGCTGTGCCCCTCTGACTCCCTGTGAAATGTACTAACAGTAGGCAGAAAGGTGGGGAATCTCACTTAATGACAAATGTCAATAAGTGCGAGTAGACACTGCTTGCACGTCAGAAAAGGTGTAGTAGCACATATGCTCTGAATCCCCCAAAGTCTGAACTGCAAAATGTCTGAAATATATCACAGGAGTATCCCAGTTATATGTACCTTTCCCTGAGGCTTTTCAAATATATACTTGAGAGTATCTGAGGCCTGGAATAGTCAGAAACACACAGGCATATCAGCTTGTCTGCTGTTACACACTCTGCAAATAGCTGTAGAATGAATCCCACAAGCATGCCCTTATGTAGAAGTACAACACAGAAATATCAAAGGATGTAGCCATGTACTGCTAGCAACCACCTGTGACAATGCCATTGTTCTGGTGCTAAAAAGACTGCTGTGGTGCACAGTCAAAGAATACTAGGCTGACTTCTGTCTACCATCTGGATATGTCCACAGATGGAGCTACTCAGACAGACTACTAGCCTTTAGAGACTTACAGGTACACAGCAACTCTACATGTTCAGTGAGATAAACATCACACGATAATAAATAATGCACTCTGCACTTCTGCACCCCTACCCAAAGGTACTATATACCCGTGTAGTCAGGCACAACCAAGGGTATAGGTAGGCATACACAGTAGTGAAATATGTCCAGTTGTCCTGAGCAGACTGTGCTAATGTCAACACAAACAAACCACAAACTGTTCAGAAGTGAGTAACGTACTAACGACAGTGTAGCAGTTCACAAACAGTGCATGTGCCTGATATTCATAATTGGTAGTACAACATACTTAGTTGTCCTCACCCCTCTCTCAGGGGTGGAAGGTTTCAAATATCCCTCCTAATGTATTGCATATGCACAGCTGTTGCTGGTAAAGAAATGGGCAACTATGGACCCTCTCCACACCCATCCTGTACATCCCGAGCTGGTTTCCCTACTGTCTTCCCCACTTAGTGTACCCTTTATCACCACATTCCTATCTCCCCATTTACTTTTCTGTCAAAGAAATGAGCACAGGGGTTAGCAGGAGTGAGCACTTGTAAACAGTAGTAAGCGGGTTTGCACCAGTGTGCGCATGTGTGTGCTTAGCTTAGCATTGCTAAGATATGATAAGCTAAGCCAAGCTTGACTTAGTGTTGATAAAATGAAATAAGTTAAGCTAAGCTTAGCTTAGCATCTCTAAGCATTGCACAAACCCACGCAAACCAGCTTACAACTGCTTAAAAGTGCCTTAGTCACTCTGTATGACAAGGTCCTTGTACTGCTCAGCAGCAAAATAAAAAACATTGTCAGTCTTGATCCCGGGACCTTGGACTCACCAGTACACCTGTGACTGTTGACTGTTGTTCCACTGTCGTTTGGCACACTCACAGTAGAAATGCCACAGTTGTGGCCACTGACAAACTGTGTCATATTCTTCTAGGTCCCTCTGGTGTGACAGCAGGGCAGACAATACATGCTGGTGAGTGTGTTAACACTTTAATATTGGTAATGAAATGTGCATGTCATAGGGGAGGTGTAAGCCATGTACACATAACACACCTACGCATAATGCATGCTGTGCATGTTTGCTGTGAGACATCAGTCATCTCAGTAAAGTCAGTAGCTGCCTCAATCACATGTAATGCACAGTGCAGCAGACACAATTGTGGCAACACTGTACTGCACATTGGATATGCATAGTTGCTACAGCTGTACACAACAGAACACATTTATCATATGCAGTACACGAAAACATGCTACATTTTGCATTACCACACACCCACTGTAAGGTCACACCAGTATCTCACATGTCATGCACACACACATGATGTACCTCAGGGGTAGAGGCCTATCATGGGGCTGTGCAACACTCTGCAACACATAACACAGTCATGTTAAGCAAAGCTCCCTACGGGGCACCTCACACACCCATGTACAAGGTGGCTGTGTAATTGTGAACGTAGCCACGGCACTGCAGTTCAGGTACAGCATGCTAGGCAGTGGTCTTGCACACATTAGTAGCTGTGAGTGACCACAAGATGCATGTTGATGACGGCACAGGGTACTACACCCCATCCAGTTACAGTGACCACAGTACTACTCATAGCAGTCATTGCTTTGCACCTCAGTGTTGTGTGTGTGCAAACATATGCACCTATACACTATATTCATAGCATGTTGTCTGTGTGCTTACATAGGTTCATAGGTTCATAGGTTTATACTAGGCTATCTGCCCTAAGGCATTTATAAGCCTAACCCAAATTTTTGTGGCTTACGCCACCCCTTATATGAAAAAATACTGTGCCCATTAGTTTGTTGTGCCTCTGTCCAGCAGTGACACAGAGATGATTCCCGGGATAAACCTACGATCTCCCATCCACAGGTCAAGATTTCTCTTGAACAGAGCCAGCGAGGTGCTCTGCCTCACATGGACCGGGATTTTATTCCACAGCATAGGGAGTCTCTGAGTGATAAATCTATCCCTCCAGCACATCCTATTTATATCCGTGCTAAGGTTTAAGTTGCTTGCTCTAGTGGTTTTGGTGGATTTGGATTTTTTGAGGTGGAGCATGTCCATTAATTTCGGGTTGGACATGGCCTTGTATGTCAGGCACATGTCACCTCTGAGCAGACGGTATGCAACTGAATAGAGCTGGAGTTTCTTCGATCTGGCAGCATATGACAGATTTTGGAGTCCCTTTATCCTTTTGGTGAGGAACTTTTGGGGTCTCTCCAATTGCTGCAGATGTCGAGTGAAATACATCCTGAATGGGGCATTGTACTCGATCATTGGTCTGATAAGTGAAGAGTACAGGGGAACAATTACCTCACTAGATCTGGATGTGAATCCCTTCATGATCAGGTGGGCAATGTAGAAGGTCTTTCTAACCACTTTAGCAACGTGAGTGTCAAAAGAAAGGCCACTGTCAACCTGGGTCCCCAGGTCCCAGATAACCTCTTCTGTGCTTAGTGGATTGCCACCTATATGGTAGCTTGGGGTTACCTTGTTTTTCCCAAAGGGTATGACTATACATTTTTTGGCGTTTAACTTCAGGCCATGGCTCTGACACCAGCTATCTGTTTCCGTGAGTCCCTACTGAAGGATATCTGTGTCCGATGCACTTTCCACTATGGCGCCCAGTTTGCAGTCATCAGCAAACTTTGTCAGCCAAAGTCCTCCCATGTTGGCCTGAGAAGTAGATGCCGAACAATAGGGGGCCAAGGACCGAGCCCTGTGGGACACCACTTGTTACCGGCTTGGAGTCTGACATAGCGCCAGCAACTCTAACCCTGTGGGTTCTGTCCTTAAGCCAGTTTGCAACCCATCTTGTGACATATGGGTTTACATTTAAGCTGGTAAGTTTTTCTACAATACCCGAGTGGGGTATTGTGTCGAAAGCCTTTACAAGGTCAAGGTAGACTGTATGGACTGCCTTTCCCTCATCAATGGCCTTGATGACTGTTTTGAAGAAATCGACCAAGTTCAAAAGGCATGATCTGCCCTTGACGAAGCCAAACTGGGTCGGGTCCAATGTCTGCAAGTCCCCTATATCTTTGTTTATGAGCTCCATGCCAGTATACACAATATGCACAGCAGTCACCCTCCACACAAAGTGTCACATATATGTCCTGGAATGCTAGTGGGTGTATAGGTCATTTGACACACATAGGGTATGTGTTGTGTTTAATGTTGCAGTCGTGTAGCATGCCATGCCATGTCTGGCACCCACATATCTGCAATATGTCCCACACTCACCATAACCACTGTACACTGGCCATGTCGAGCATTGGGATTCCTTCACATCAACATGCACCACACATCCCGTGTGTGTACATAGCATGCATGTGCTAAACCCTTGTCCACTATTATCTGCTATGGACACAGACACTGCACTCAGACATGGATATCTATGTGTCACACAGATAACACATGCGGCCATGGCATGTATACTTGTGAGTGATGGTGCACAGGGCATTGCAGAGCTGATAATACCTGCACAGCAATGTTGTGTCCATGTACACATTGTGTTCTAGGGTGTAGCCAATCACTGAACAACAACACAGTTGCATCAAAGTCATGTATACTGCCATTTAATAGGGGCGTCTACACTTGCACTGCATGGTCTTGTGCAACATATATTCTGCATGCTGACACGTGTGTGGTGACTGTCTACCTTGTGATACTGACACCCACCTTCACCCACTATAGAGTATGTGTTGGATTGCTAGTATGTGTGTGTATGTGCTGTAGTGAGGTGTGTATTAGTGTTCATGTGTGCATGTGTGCATGTGTTCATGTGTGCATGTGTTCATGTGTGCATGTGTGCATGTGTGCATGTGTGCATGTGCTCGTGTGTGCATGGGTTCATGTGTGCATGTACAGATCCTTAACATGCGTTTCCTGTCTTCCTCTCACAGGTGCTGAGTTAGGGGTTGGCGAAAGCAGCAGGCAACCTGAAGCCACTGCCACAAATAGTGGTGATGATGACACATGTATATTGGCACAGGAAGGTTTGACAGGGTCTGTCATTGGTCCGACAATCGACAGTACACAGTGTTCAACCCCATCTATGCACACACTCATACTGTCAATACATCCCACACCACCAATGGCTATAGGCGAGGGACAGCATACAGTTGGCATTGACAAGGAGAGTGTGGTACCCATGGCACTTACATCCCCTCACAGCAGCCATAGCCATAGACCTGGAATGGTACCACATAGGTGGAGGTCCAGGGGTTCTCGGGGGAGCACCACTGGTCATATTGCCCCTGGCAGGCATGCCCTCACAGGTCTTATGATGACAAGTACGTTCTGGGCTGTAATGCAGGTTCAGGCATGTATGGAACTGTACACCAGGCAGTGACTTAGTGCGCAGAGGGCACATTACACCGCTATCAATGACAGCATCTGTGACCTTGCCGGTGCCATCCGGACTTACACCGAGGTCACTGATAGATGTTGGGGGGAGACATTAGATGCCCTCCACAACATGTCTTCCATGAGCCAGGACTGTGAGGGACAGTTGCGACATCGTTGCGGACGCATGCCAGCAACAGCAAAAGCTGGCAGTGGTCGCAGACGGTCCACAGTTCACAGCCGCTCCAGTAGTGGCAGTACCAGCCCCAGCAATGCTGGGGCTGGCCTGTCCATTGACCATGCCAGTAGACCATGTGCACATGGCTCTGGCCAGTCTCAGCAGGGCCATGGTCCAGTCGTCATACCTCTGCCTCTGATGACAGTACCCAGTCAGGGTTGTTACCCGATACTGTCCATAGCACCCCTGCCAGGCACAGGTACTGTGTCCGTGGCCGGAGACAGTGATCTGTACAGCCTAGCAGATACAGTCTGTGGCTGTCCCACAAACTACCGTATATGGCAGCCACATGGTGGAGCTGTGTGCATGCAGACATACACGCATTAACAAAACAACTAGTGCTCACACATACACACACATTACATCAACATTGGCCCATGCTGTACTGTTGTCCCTCACACACACACACACACACACACACACACACACACACACACACACACACACACACACACACACACAAAAACATGTCGATCGGATGGGTCAGTGTCAGGCTCTGGAAAACAACATAACACCCTGTGCATATGATGATATTAGATGCCCTCCACAACATGTCTTCCATGAGCCAGGACTGAGCGGGACGGTTGCGACATTGACGAGGATGCATGCCAGCAACAGCAACAGCTGGCAGTGGTCGCAGACGGCACACAGTTCACAGCCACTCCCGTAGTGGCAGTACCAGCCCCAGCAATGCTGGGGCTGGCCTGTCCATTGACCGTCCCAGTCGCCTCCTGTCATCTGCATCATTGACGGATGGACAGGCTAACATGGTGCTGATGCACAGGGTGACACTATAGCAGTGTAGCAATAATAGAAACTTGTCAACAAGGAAGTGTAATTACATCCTTGTAGTTATATCTGAGTGGACATTATGCATCAATGCTCTGATTGTCAATGTAGCATTGTTTACACCACTGTTAGGTCTGAGTATGTATTGTCCACCCATGGCTGAAGTGTAATGTGTTGCCAGCATGTGTTAGTAAGTGGACAGTATGTGTGTGATGTGTGCAGTACAGATTAGCAAGTGTACATCTGTGAACATGGTGGGTGCGCACTGTCTGCATGTACGTGCATAGTGGACACATGGGACGGGTGGCATACCCTGTCATACACATTGTTAACATCTCATAGTATCTTTCAATGGCCAGTATGCGTTCTGCTACAGTTATGTACTAACATGGGTAGACGTGTGTATGACATGGGTTGACACTATGCTGTGGGTGATACCGTTAATATCTGTCAATGATTTGCGGTCTGGTAGTATATACAACCTCAACAGCCTGACTATAAGCAATCATTAGATGATGTTCTGACAAATGACACACAGTAGTAGGGAATCCAGTAACAATTGGATCCTTCCGGTGCTACACTATAACACTAACCAGTGGTAATGACCGTCACCCATTCCTGTGACCACACCTGTTTGGCATATAGCCCCCTTAGGTACATGCAGACACACTAGGGATATGTCCATCCAAATCTGGAAATGCATGGATTGGCCTACAATGCATTCCCTGGTTGGGACGCCTATCCTACACAAGGGTATCATACAGACAGATACCTGTTGTCTGATATATGCTGTATAGCAGTAAGCCAAGTATGGCATAGTCATCCTCATGTACTATACATACTATCCCATCAGTACCACACAAGTGGTAGCCCTCAACATGTATGTTGGGTACCAATGTGTACATACAGCCTCATGTTATGTCATGTGTCCCTTGGTATCCACATATCCATAGGTATTGTGGAGTCCCAAGGTGCATCACATAAGACATTAGAGACCTGAATGCATATCCACAAGGCAGTCAAACACCTATAAAGACTGTCCATTCTTGGCAGTCTTTGTTGTGTATGACCATGTCTGACATATACCCCAGGCATATACCCTCACTCACACTACTCATAAGTAACTGTCATGGGTGTGTGTGTGCCACAGAATACCTTGGCCACAGAACACAGCAGTGGATGGCCTTGTCACATACATACATATGTGACCTACAATCTGAGAAGCAGCTGCACAACCTGTCAATGGAAACAAATGTATTCATGTAGTATGCAGGCTTCAAACCTATGTACTGATTGAGGGGACATGTACACATATATATTTGCCACGCAGATACCTGATGTGTGCAATGCATTAATGTTGTAATCATACTATGTCATACCATAGTAAAAGCAAAACCCACAGCGCATTGACCAACAGTGACACACACACAGTCAGCATTTGCAGGATTCAAACCCTTACCTAGCTATGATACTAGAGAGCGATGCATTAACACGGTGCGCTATCTGCTTTACTAGGTGGTTCCCTTCTCTGACTGTATTTGTAGGATGGTGACATCATCAGTCTTTCCAAAGAGGAATGTACCTCTTTTAGTGTGTTTTCCCAGTCTCCAAAAAGGGCACTCTTTTCTTTTCAAAGACAATTGCACACACACGCACACACACACACACACACACACACACACACACACACACACACACACACACACACACACACACAAACCCACTGTTTACAGGATTCAGACCCCTACCTAACTATGTTATGATACTACAGGGAGACGCATTAACACGGCATGTTATTTGCTTTACTGGCTGGTATCTCTTCTCCTGCTGTATTTGTAGGATGGTGACATCATCAGACTTTCCAAAGAGGAATGTCCTCTTTTAGTGAGTTTTCCCAGTCTCCAAAAAGGGGACACCTCTCAAAAGAAACTACACCCCCCACACACACATTGTTTGCAGGATTCAAACCCCCTACCTAACTATGTTATGCTATTAGAGAGAGAGACGCATGAACACAGCGCGCTGTTTGCTTTATTGGGTGAGTTTCCTTCTCCGGCTGTATTTGTAGGATAGTGACATCATCAGTCTTTCCAAAGAGGAATGTACCCCTTTTAGTGTGTTTTCCCAGTCTCCAAAAAGGGCACTACTTTCAAAGACAATTGCACACATACACACGCCCCCACACACCCACACACACACTCACTGTTTACAGGATTCAAACCCCTACCTAACTATGTAATGATACTACAGGGAGATGCATTAACACGGCTTGCTATTTGCTTTACTGGCTGGTCTTTCTTCTCCTGCTGTATTTATAGGATGGTGACATCATCAGACTGGACATGGTGATGTGTGTACACTTTGTTTTATGCCATTCCAGGAATGGTCCATGTGGGTCAGCAGGTGTAAACAGCTTGAACAAGACCTCAGAATCCTTACCCTGTGGGATCTATCTGTGGACACATTGACATTCTGTCATTAATCAACACATATTTATGCACAGCTTGTTGGTTTTGTGGATACTACATGTGTCTGGGATGTTGATAAAGGGCTATTCAAAGTCTATGTGACACAAGTGTAGATGTGTTCATTGATGTATGTCCTGGGTGGCTGCCTTGCAAACAGTCAAGCATGTTTGGGAACCATGATCCGCACAAGAACATACCACAGTTGGTAGGGTTGTGTGTATGTCAGCTTCCAATAGCTCTGTTTATGACTGCAACCATGATGGACTCCATGACCTTGCATATCAGACTTCATAGGCGTACTGGACCTGACTTTCCATGGTGTGTTGTGCACCAACACTTGTGGGGAGTGCCATATGTAGCTGTGACACATTCAATGGTTCCACATCCTGTGTAATGGGTGAGGCTCAGCTGACTGTTCAGGTGCATGATCTGTTTGTTTTGTAGTTTGTGCATGCCACATATTGGGAATCAATGTATTCCACTTGCTGCCATGCTTTTGGCAGTGGGGGTAGCTGCTCATCCATTCTACATGTGATATCTCCTGGTATGATGATATGGACTATTGTCAGTGGGAGGTGGGTATGTACATATGGGCCTGTCTGTCATGATGTCAGCATTGTCACTCAGGTACAGTTTGCCCTAACTCAGGACATATATGGGTGTACATTGTAATTTTTGACATAGCTGAAGGAAGTGTCATGATTCAGTCTGGACTCCTTCTCAGCTACTCTTTACAAAACACCAACGAACATTAGCACTAATCCCTGTTATACTCTTTTACATGCTTAACACCCTACTGATCCTTTGTGATCAGGCTACAGAGTATGTCATGATAATATCCTGGCATGTCCAGGGGTCGGTTTCGTGTGTACTATCCAGTCCAGCTGGTGGATTTTGTGATATTGACACAGTCACATCTGCCTCATGTACACAGACAACCCTCTCCTCTTCCTGACAAACTCAGATATATGTGTGAGATGCACCTGTATAGACATACAGGGTGCTGAACTCTCTCGACCCATGACTGGCACAGTCTATCAGGTGGTGAAGGTAACCACACACACCACATATCAGTCTCACATATCCCCTAACAACAGCACTCAATCCACATTATCACACATAGACATACTCAGATACTGTAAATGTACTCTACCTAAGCAGCAGAGACCTCCAAAACAGACACACACACACCTGCTACACCACTACAATACCCACATATCACAAAGTTCACAATGTCAGTGTGCCACACAGTCACTGCCCTTCAGGCTAAACAACACACCTAATACACTTGTAATAGGTGACACTTATTGTCAGACACGCTGACGTACCACTCACCAGCCCTAATAAGGGAATAGTCACTTTGGGCTGTCTGTTGGGTGCCAGGATCTGCTGCATAACACAGGCAGTCAGGTCACTCCAAAGCAAGTACAGGACTGGCACCATCATTGTCCATGCTGGTGTGTATAACCTCAGACGTTACTCCCTGGACCACATGGCATGATACATGGAGGAACACTCAGATCATGTAGCCCAAGCCATTATGACCCTGACCTTGTCTAGCATCTTACACCCACCAATTATGATGTCACAGTATACGGACACACATATCACTTTTAATAGTTGCCTAACAAATTTGTTTAATTCATAGGGGATACAGTGTCTGTCAGCCTATGGTGACATGCTCAACATGCCACGTGGCTTCACTATGGACAGCTTGCACCTGTCACCCTTGGACTTTGGAATGCTGGCTAAGGCTCTTGCTACCACCATAGTGCCTTTTTTAAGCAGGGCTCAGAAGACAAACCCACCTCCATAGACATTACAGGTTAAATGAAACTAAGGGTAATGCTGCTCAATAACAGTTGTGTTAACCTCATATTGCGGCCACTCATGACTCTCCTCAGTATGGAGGATAGCGATATCTGTGCACTGACAGATGTCTAGTTCAGGCTCGCTTATGCACACTAGCACTACCAGGTTATGTTTCATACCATGCTGTCTGACAACAAGCCTTGGAACAGACAACACAACTAGGGGGAGTATCCATATACATCACAGATACACACACCTCCGGGTTAGTAGCACTGCACAAAGCATCACAGACCATACATATACAACCACCATTGTGCAATACTGCCTTTCAGTTTGTTGCCTGCTAAAGAACACACTCCCAAACTCAGGAACCACACTCAGCTTTCGTGGGAACTATGAAGAATATGATGGTCTCCACAAACACTATTATACTGTGTGGCTTCATATATACAAATATTGACTGGGGATACTACTCAAGCCCTGACACCCTCACCCAACAGTCGCTACAATTTGTAGTCTCATATGCTATGGCACAACCAGTCAGCACAGCCACAAGGGGTAATACATATTGGACCTGATCATCACCAACATGGGGACTCTGTGTTCCACACCAACGATATACCCCTCATTGGTAAGGTCAGAACAAACATGTATCTCACAGGACATACATATACCCTCCACACACCCATCCTGGGTAATCTTGGTGAACTTCTCATGAGCCAACGTCTCACTTCACCACAGCTAGGTGGTATCCTTCAGAGACCCTGAGGCAGTGGCAAATATGGCTCACACTGCTGCATCATTTACATACACATTCTATGGACACCTAGTGGACTGCATGGATTGTGCTATCCCAAATAACAACAGGACTCACTACTCCAATGGCAGGGGACCTGTCTGGTAGACCCCAGCCATTAATAAGCTGTACAACATCAGGAGGAAGCTACTACATGATAGAGCACAATCCCAGACTGGGAAGGCATCTGTGATCTGTACTAGCAGACAGCTACGATCACTCATGAACTTTACTAAGGGCCACTTCTACCAGACAATTGCAACAGACATGTAGGACTATCACACAGCCTTCTTCAGTTATGTCAGGAACCTGGGTGGACACTCACTGATATGCTGTGAGTTACTGCATACTGACTAAACCTACCCTGAACCCACTGGCATTGCCAACATCCTGGCAAACAGGTTCAGTGCACATGTCTCCCACCCATCCCCCCTAAGAAGCAACTATCCATCCCAACAGAGTATAACCTCCCTGACATCACACAGTAACAGGTGAGTGCTGCCCTCCCCGAAGCGTACATCACAGTATCAATGTGACCAGACGGTGTCCCAGCCTGCATCTTACATGAGCATCATGACAAACATAACCCTCACATTACATCACTGTTCAGTATTGGAGTTACCACAGGATATGTACCCAAGGAATGGAGTACAGTGACAGTGGTCCCACTCCACAGAGTTGGTGCCACAACGGACCACAGGCAATATTGCCCTATAAGCCTAAGTAGCCTGTTCTGCAAAGCTATGGAGTGTATTGTCATGGGACTCATACACATAGACATCGGGAACCTATGGACACTGTGTCCTACACATTTCAGCGTTGTTGTGGGCAGATCTTGCCTCTTGAACCTGTTTGTATTCTTTAAACGGCTAACAGATCCATCAACATAGGGACGGCTGTCCACACAGTCTACCTGAACCTTGCAAAACCCTTCAACACAATAACCCACTGGGCCATTATGCATAGGCTCACCAGCGTCGATATGGACACATATCTCACACGATGGATTGATACCTGGATCAGGGATAGCACCCACATGGTTAGAATTGCAGGTGCCATGTCTGACTATACACCAGTTACACATGGCATCCCACATGGCTCGGTCCTGGGACCTCTCTTGTTCAGTATATATTT
Organism: Protopterus annectens; assembly: GCF_019279795.1. Lineage (NCBI taxonomy): Eukaryota > Metazoa > Chordata > Ceratodontiformes > Protopteridae > Protopterus > Protopterus annectens. The sequence goes on along the minus strand of NC_056730.1, from coordinate 636,836,427 downwards.
GTCTGATGTACAGGCTACCACAGGGGGAATATGGCTGAACATGTTTGCACTTGACTGCAAACTGGGTGCCATGATCAACTCTCCAGCTGCCACATGCATACTCAAACAGGGTCTCACAGAGATGGATGACTGGTCCCTGAGCCATGGCCTACAGCTAAATGCCATTAGTTGCATAGTCATCCCCTTTGGGAATAACAACATGCCCACACATTACCACATAGGTAGTACTCCATTACATACGGTAGGAGTTGTTAGGGGTTTGGAGACATGACTTGTTCATACTGTCGCTTTTGACATTCACATTGCCAAAGTGGTTGGACACACCTTCTATGTGGGCCACCTTATCCCATATGGTTTCACATCTGGATCGAGTGAGGTCATTGTGCCCCTATACTCATTACATCCATGCTTGGATACAATACCACATTTGGGGTGTACCTTACCCGACACCTGCAGCAACTGTACTGGCCACGGAAGTTCCTCGCCAAGCAGATCTAAGGACTCCCACAGATGCCCTGCACAGTTCAGATGCAGTAACTTCAGCTCTATTCAGTTGTTTACCACCTACTCAGATATGATGTGTGCCTGTTGTTTACAGATATACCCAACCCAGAATTACTGGACATGCTCCACCTCAGGATATCCGACTCCCCTGGAACTACACACTCCAGGGATGTATACCTCAGCACAGATGTTAATAGGACATTGTGGAGGGACAGATTCTTATCCCACAGGCTCCACTCACTCCAGAATGTAATCCCAGTTTCACATAGGCAGAGCCACCCACTGACCACCTACTGGAGACATCTTGATGACTGTATGGGTGATCATATGTTTACCCCTGGGATATCTTCTGTGTCCCTGCTAGACAGAGGCACACTAGCCTAAACGTACATGGGCTATCTTGTGTGACCTGTAGTAATCGGACAGGGTTGCAAATGCCAAACACACTCTGGCTAGGCTTGTACATGCCCTAGGGCAGATAGCCTAGTATCGACCTCTGAACCTATGCTAATGTTCAAGATGCACAATGTTTATTGCTGATACTGTTTGCAGGTCTTTATCATCTTTGTTTTACCAGTTTCTATGAACAACTTCGGTATCTGAAGAACATATTTGATTATGGCAGGGTTCCACTATATTATAGATGTGTCTGTTGTCATATAACTGTGTGCACAGGGTGGATTGCTGTATAGTGACAGGTTTCTGGGTTAACAGATGCAACTGCCAGATATGTGTGGCCAACTGCTGTACTCAGACATGGCCTAAGTGTGTGAGCATGCCCAGTTCTGCCATTCCGTGTTTTGTTGCCTGACATTTGTCTCATTTATTCAAGCGTGTGAGCATGCCCAGTGTGACCTTTCAGTATGTTGCTATCTGAGGTCCACTACATTTGTTGATGTGTGCGAACATGACCGATATTAACATTTATACTGTGTGTGTTGAAAGTTAGGTTATGTTTTCACTGCAGGACTCACCTTTGTGTCATAACTCGACAAGGATTATCCTGTGCCTGCAGGGTTTCCATGAAATACTTTGCATAGACTTATCAACATTCCTTCATACAGGCTGACCACTGCAATACTGTCATGGTTTAGCGGTTCAGTACTTTGGCTATAGTGCGCAGTATCCTGGGTGCAAGGCCCATCACTGCTTTATATTTTCATACTGAGCAGACCAGACTGCTTAAGGGCCAGTTAAGCAAATAAGAGCATGTTGGCTTTTGTTCAGCTATGCCCTACTTTGACCAGGCTTGTCCGACATTGCTCAATATTCACCAACATTGCTGGACGTTGCCCAATATTACTGAATATTGACCACAGTTGTGCTAGTTGGTGTGTGCAATTATGTTTGCATATACTACATGGTGGTAAATGCTGTTTAGCACTGCTTTATATTGCTTAACACATGGTAATCATGCCTTAGGTGGTGCTGCAGGGCTGCCTTTGTTGGATGCACATACTACACTCCCTGTACATGTTTGAAAGCAGGTAGTGTCAACTTAGCCATCCCTTTTACTATATGTGCGAGTCGGAGAGAGGTATCATTTCCAGAGTTCCTACTGAGCCAGTGTATGTGCTATGCATTGCCTCTTTGCCAAGGCCAAAGCATACTGGGCATGCCTCCTTCTGTCTACTGGGGCATGCTCAGGTTGTTCCTCCTCTGAGTCACACTCTGCCTGTGATGGCTTTGGTAATGGTGGGGGGCTGTTTGGCCCAGGCCCATGCTGGTCCTGCTGCAGCTGTTTCCGCAGGATCATATTATGTAGCATAGCACATACCATGACAATTTGGGTACGTGTAGTTGGTGAGTACTGCAAGGCTCCACCAGATGTGTCCAGGCACCAGAACCGTGACTTGAGCAGCCCAAACACACGCTCTATTACATTACGTGTTTGTGCGTGTGCCTCATTATGGCATTCCTGATCAGGTGTGTGTGCGTTTCTGATGGGTGTCATCAGCCACGGCTCCAGTGCATAGCCAGCATCCCCCACTAGGTAACCGTCAGGGATGTCCCCATTGGCAAATGTCTGGTATAGCTGCGTCAGATGTCACATATGGGAATCATGGTAGCTTCCAGGGCAGCCTGCACACACATTCAGTATTATGCCCTGGGCATCAAACATGACCTGGCAGTTGATGGAAGAGAAGCCCTTGCAGTTGAAGTAGACCCTGCCCTGCTCACCGGCTGGTGCTTTGATGCATATGTGCGTGCAGTCTATTGCACCCACTACATCAGGGTATTCCCCTATTTGCTGGAAGAGACACATATTGTTGGCCAATACCTCACGGGAATTAGGGAAATATACATGATCACCGACATGTGCTGTCATGTCATCCAGGAACTGGTGTAGTACCCTGGATGCTGATGCCTGTGATATCCCCATCATATCACCAGTTGGTCTCTGGAAGGTACCTGTTGCTAATATTCTTAGGCGAACACATACCTTGGTTTCCACTGGGATGGGTTCCCCTCTGTTGGTTCTGTGTGTGAGGCATGGCCTGCACAGCTCAACAATTTGCTGCAGGAGGTCTCTGTCTACTCTATAGCGCTCCACTATCTCCAGCTCATGCAGCCCCTGGTAGGTAGCATTTCATTTGTCACCACCCTCAGCATGTTGCATATGTCGCCTTATAACAGCAATGGCAGCACCTAATATTTCTTTTTTTCAGTAAGGCTTTTTAATTTTCACGTCTATTAGCTTACTGCAGTGTCTGTTGTGAGAAACATAATGGATTGTTGTTTGCAGAGTTTTAAGTGCTAGGCTGGGCTTGGCTAGTGTACTGCCTGTGTAATTGCCTGACTCTGATTGTTTTCACCTGCTAGCTCTGCTAGTACTCCCTGGTAGCTTCCTACTATATGTTGTGTTTCCTTTTTCTTTTCTGTTTCCTCAGGGGTGGGGAGCACCACGCACACAAGTGCAAACACGCGCACAACAGCTAACATTCGCACACACATGCTTACACAGACTAAAACTTGCTTATTCGGGTTAAACCACACACACACCAGCGCAAATGCACTTACAACTCTTTAAACAGCCTCATACATGCTTACTCTGGCTTAAACGTATGCACTCATGCTTACACACGCGCACTCTGTTTTACTTGGGTTTACACACGTGCACACGCGCGCATACCCGCTCAGCAAGAAACTTTGATGTTATCCATGGCATACACCTTCCATTTCTTGCCTTTCCCTAGCCCACCTGTTGACACACCTCTTTCCATGATGTGTAAATGACAGCTGACACATGCCACTCTGCTCCAATGAGCTTCACTTCTTTCATACATACCCCCCTCATGATGTCACCTATCTTCTACTCTGTTACTCCCCATATCCTACTCCTACACTCCACTGACTGCTCATTTGGTATGTAAACTTGCGATTCACTATCCTAACTCATTTACATAGGATTGCCTACTAATGCTTGATTACATGTCTTAGACTGAGCTTCCCCCCTTGGCAACCTCTACTCGATGGCCATGGTGTCTTCAGCCTGCCATTCCCTTGCATTGTACATTAACAATTTCAATAAAACCCACATTTTTGGGTTTTAATTTTTAGTATTCTGGGTTTTAGAGTGCAGCCCATTTGCACGGCGCTACACTTAAACATCGGAAATCGGCGAAAAAATATAAAATATTTTTATTTTCATATTGCATCAGGAAACATTTCACATGGCTGTATATTTGGCCATTGGCATGCTTCCTGCAATGGATGCAACCTTTATTTGGAGCTGTCACGGCTCTGTTTTGCCATTTGCAGAATGGTACTCAGTTGTCAACTGAGTTCATTTCTGCAAATAACACTGCTCTTACTCAGACAGGTTCAGGTTTCCTGAATCGCAAATCTACCTCACCTGCAATTAAAGTAATTTGCATATCCCAGTCCTGTCCATGTAAGAGCCATTTTAGGAGCTGTCTTACACGCCCCTACAGGCTGTTCCTGGATCGCTTGTCGGACATGATGGCTGCATGGAGTCTTACTCTACTCTAAGACTCCATGCAAGCCTTTGTGAATCTGGCCCAGAGTGTATCTTGTTGTTTTAACTACACTTCTAACAGAGCTGATTAAGTTAGCTGTGTAATTCCTCTGTAGAAACAATTCAGTCATAAAATCACATTCCTTTTCAAAAGTGGTGTCTTCACTGGACAGTCTTGAAATTCTAATAAATTGCCCTTTTACAACATTGTGTTTCATAAAAAAAGGATGCTGACTTTTAAAATCAAGATTATTCCTAAAAGAATTTTTCTGTGTATAGTGAAAGAAAGTACTCCTGTGTCCTTGTTAATTGAAATGTAGGTGTCAAGAAAAGATACAGGGCCGGATTCACAAAGGCTTGCACGGAGTCTAAGAGCAGAGTAAGCCGGCAGACAGCCAATATGTCTGCTGAGCGAGCCAGCAACAGCTGGCAGGGGCATGCATGAGAGCTCCTAAAGCTACTCTTGCACGGACAACATCATATTATGTAAATTACCTCATTTGCTGCTGAAAGCTATGCAAATGAGGTAATTTTGTGATCCAGGAGACACTAACCTGTCTGTGGAAGAGTAGAGTTATTTGCAGAAATGTACTCCGTTGGTAACGGAGTACCACTCTGCAAATAGCAAAACAGAGCTATGACAGCTCCAAATAAAAGATGCATCCAGTTGAGGAAGCATGCCAATGGCCAAATATAAGGCCATTGGCATTTATATCTATTGCAAAATAATAAAAATCATTTTTTCTCCAATCTCCGATGTTTAAGCATAGCGCAGCGCCGGGCAAACGTGCGCTGCTATAAAAACCAGAAAATAAAAAAAAAGGCAAAAATAGGCATTTTATTAAAAATATTCTTCTGCCATGCAGGTGAATGGCAGGCTGAAGACAGCATGGCTACTGAGTAGTGGTTGCTAAGGGGGGAAGCTCAGTTTGAGAGATGTAACCAAGCATTAGTAGGCAATCCTATGCAAATGAGGATAAGGATAGTGAATCCCAATTTTCCCTGCCATGTGAACCATGTCCCTAGATTGTAAGTGTAGGATTAGGGGAGTAGTAGAGTAGAAGATAGGTGACATCATGAGGGGGTATGTATGAAAGACTGTAAGCTTATTGGAGCAGAGTGGCATGTGTTTGCTGTGAGTTACTCAGGACTGGGAGAGGCATGTCTACAGTTGTCTTAACTGAAACCCAAAAACCGAAGGTGTAGGCCGTGGATATCACTCCAGTTTCTTGCAAAGATGCTTACACTGTGTGTGCGCATGTGCGCCTGTAAACCCTTCTAAGCCTGTGTGCCCGTGTGTGCACCCGTGTAAGCCTGTGTGCCCATGTGTGCACCCGTGTAAGCCTGTGTGCCCATGTGTGCACCTGTGTAAGCCTGTGTAAGGCTGGCTAAGCCTGTGTGCACGGATGTGCACCTGCCAAAGCCTGTGTAAGCATGTGTGCGTGCGTGTACGCTCGTGTGCGTGGCGCTGCCCTCTGTGGAAACAGAAAGGGAAAAGGAAGGAAAAGAAGTAGTAGGAAGTTAACCAAGGAGAACTAGCAGAGCTGCCAGGTGAAATCAATCAGAATCAGCCAATTACACAGGCAGTACACTAGCCCAGCCCAGCACTTAAAACTCTACAAACAACATTCCCCCATGTTTTACTCAGAAACACTGCAACACTGCAGTATACAAAGAGAAGTGAAAACTTAAAAAGCTTAACTGAGACAAAAAATGTTAGGGGCTGCCTTTGCTATTATAAAGCAACATGTGCAAGATGCTGAGGGTGGTGCCATTGCAAATGCTGCTGAGAAACCCACAGTGAGGAGACGGAGAAGAGTGTACAGACCCAGGGTAACCTACCAGGGGCTACATCAGCTGGAGATAGTGGAGCACTATAGAGTGGACAGATACCTCCTGCAGCAAATTGTTGAGCTGTGCAGGCCATGCCTCACACACAGAACCAACAGAGAGGAACCCATCCCAGTGGAAACCAAGGTATGTGTTGGCCGAAGAATACAAGCAACAGGTACCTTACAGAGACCAACTTGTGATATGATGGAGATTTCACAGGCATCAGCATCCAGAGTACTGCACCAATTCCTGAATGCCATGTCAGCACATGTCGGTGATCATGTATATTTCCCCAATTCCCGTGAGGCATTGGCCAGCAATATGTGTCTCTTCCAGCAAATAGCGGAATACCCTGAGGTAGTGGGTGCAATAGACTTCACGCACATACACATCAAAGCATCAGCCGGTGATTGGGGTAGGGCCTACATCAACCGCAAGGGCTTCCACTCCATCAACTGCCAGGTTGTGTGCGGTGCCCAGGGCATAATACTGAATGTGTGTGCTGGCTGCCCTGGAAGCTATCATGATTCCCATATCTGGCATCTGACCCAGCTGTACCAGACATTTGCCAATGGGGACATCCCTGACGGTTACCTAGTGGGGGATGCTGGATATGCACTGGAGCCGTGGCTGATGACACCCATCAGAAATGCACACACACCTGAACAAGAACACCATAATGAGGCACACGCACAAACACGAAATTTAATCGAGCATGTGTTTGGAATGCTCAAGTCACGGTTCCGGTACCTGGACACATCTGGTGGAGCGTTGCAGAACTCACCAACTACATGTACCCAAATTGTCATGGTATGTGCCATGCTACACAATATGATCCTGCAAAAACAGCTGCAGCAGGAACAGCATGGGGCAGGGCCAAGCAGCCCCCCACCATTGCCAAGTCCTGCACAGGCAGAGCATGACTCGGTGGAGGAACAACCTGAGCCTGCCCCAGTAGGCAGAAGGAGGCGTGCCCAGTATGCCTTGGCCTTGGCAAAGAGGCAACGCATAGCACATACACTGGCTCAGTAGGAACCTTGGAAATGATACCTCTCTCTGACTTGCACATAAAATAAAAGGGATGCCTAACTTGACACTACCTGTTTTCAAACATGTATAGGGAGTGTACTATGTGCATCCGACATAGGCAGCTCTGCAGCACCACCTGAGGCATGCTTGCCATGTTTTAAGCAATATAAAGCAGTGCTAAGCAGCTTTTACCACTATTTAGTATATGTAAACAAAATTGCCCGCCCAAACTAGCGCAACATCGGGCAATGTTGAGCAATGTTGGGCAAGGTCATGCAAAGTCGGGCAAAGTTGAGCAAAGTCAGGTAAACATGCTCATATTTGCTTTACTGTTCCTTAAGCAGTCTGGTCTGCCCAGCATGAAAATAAAAAGCAGTGACCGGGCTCGAACCCAGGATACTGTGCACTATATCCACAGTACTGAACAACTAAGCCATGGCAACATTACACTGGCACAGACACAGCAGGACAATTGTACAGTAATGCAAACACAAAGAAATGCTGTATCATTACCCTAAAGAGGCATATGGGTAACCTCCCCCACAGGCCTATGCAGACAGATCATACTGGGCATGCTCACACACTTAGGTCATATCTGAGTACAGCAGTGGGCCACACATATCTGGCAGTTGCATGTTTCACCCCAGGAACCTGTCACTGTTAAAGTAGCAGACTCCAAGTATGACTTTGGACCAGTGACGAGTGCAGTACCACAGGGCCTAATCCTGGGTCCTGTCCTGTTTTGTATCTACTTCCCTGAAGTAAACTTTAACATGGAAGGTCTGTGGCTAATGAAGTTTCCAGATGACTGCAAACTAGGAGCCATAATTGTAAATACTAAAGATGTGGACATCCTACAAAAGGGCCTCACTGAGACAGATGGCTGGTGTCAAAGCCATGGGCTCAAGCTCAATTCCAAAATGTGCATTGTCATCCCATTTGGTAAAAACTCTGTAGCCATGAACTATAACATAGGTGGTAGTATACTTATACTATGTGATAAAAGACCTTGGGTCACAGGTGGACAGTGGACACACCTGTTATAATCACAGCTCCACAGTAGTCAGGAAATCCTTCTACGTGGCACACCTCATCACAAAAGGTGTCTCATGCAGAATAGAAGAGGACATTGTTCCCCTCTACTCATCACTCACTAGATCCATAATGGAGTACAACGCCTCTTTTGCTATGTACCTCACAAGACATGTACAACAACTGGAAAGCCTGCAGCAATACCTCACAAAGAGCATTAGCGGCCTGAAATACATGTCATGCACAGACCATCTCAAAATGCTCCAGCTGTACTCTCTCACATATCGCCTACTCAGAGGAGATCTCTGCCTAACATATAAAGCTATGTCAAACACAGAACTGTTGGACATGCTCCACGTAAAACACTCACAAATCCTCTGATCTTCTGACCCAAAACCACGAGTGAAATACAAAAGGAGGGGGTGTATCCATTTACCTTATGGATACCCACACCATCAGGTTAGTGGCACAGCATGAGGCCTTGGAGACCATGCAAGTGCAACTAACATTGGGCAAAGCTGCTTATCAGATTGTAGCCTGCTACAGATCCCCTACCTTGTCTCAGGAACCTCACTCAGTATTCCTGAGAACAGTGGAAAATATAAAGGTCTTATTAAACACCATTATATGAGGAGAATACAACTCCCTAAACATTGAGTGGGAGAATTACTTTTGTACAATGTCCTTTGCCCAATGTTTTCTAGAGTTTAAAACCCAAATGCCATGGAACAGCTGGTCACCACACCCACTAGAGGTGACAACATACTGGACCTGATCATCACCAACATGGGGTACCAGTGTTCCATGGCAGAGATAAACCCCTCGCTGGTAATATCAGATCATAAAGTGATCACACTGGACATCCACATCGTACCACCCCAGTCAAGGAAACCACTGTGAAGACATTTTCAAAAGCAAACTGCACACTTTCCAAGACCAAAGTGGAAAGTTCCAAAGCCCCCTTGCTATAGGATAATGCTATACAATCTGCCGAATAATTTACAAGTGCATTCCATGAGCATCTACAGGGATGCAGGCATTGAGACATGCCAAATAAAACCAAGATGCACTCCTCCAAAAACAAGAAACCAATCTGGTGGTCATCTCCCATAAAAAAAGCTATACAACAGAAGGAGGAAACGAACACATGATAGAGCAATCTTCACAAAAGGAAAGGCATCACTGACCATTATTAGGAAGACACAATGATCGCTCATAAAAGAATCCAAGGCCAGTTTCCAAAGACAAATTGCCAAGGAATGTAAGAATAACAACCACAAATCCTTTGTTAGCTATACCAAACATTTAGGTGCCAACTTCCAAATATGCTGTCAGCTACTGACAAATGGCAAGAAATACACTGAACCAACTTACACTGGCCACATCCTGGGGGACAGGTTCAGTGCAAACTCCACCACCATCACCCCCAAAAGGGCCTGTGCCCATCCCAGAAGAATGCAGAGCCCCAGACTTCATGGACATGCAGGTAAAGACAGCCCTCTCCAAAGCTAAGAACACAGCATCAATGGGATGGTGTCCCAGGCTGCGTCTTGCACCAGCCCCAAAAGGAACTACACCCTCACCTACATTCACTGTCCAGACTCAACCTTACCACAGGCTATGTACCCAAAGAATGGCATACACCAACATTCATCCAGCTCCACAAAGGGGGTGCCACAACAGAACCTGGAAACCATTGCCCTATAGGTCTACTCAGCCTGGTCTGCAAAGCTATGGAGCAAATTATCATGGAACCCATAAACAGAGACATTGGGGACCTGCAGACACTGGACTCTACCCAACTTGGCTTTGTTAAAGGCAGTTCCTGCCTCCTAAACCTAGTTGACTAATTTGAAATAGTTACCAAGGACATAGGTGGAGGTGAAAGTAGTCCTCACAGCCCACCTGGACCTCACTAAGGACTTTCAACACCATTCTTCACTCTGTCATCATGGACAAGCTTACCAGCTTGAACATTAACAGCTATGTCACAGGATGGGTGTGCAACTGTCTCACAGATCAAACACACATGTTCAGAGTTGCGGGTGCCATGTCCGACTATAAACCAGTCACAAATGGCATCCCACAGGTCTTGGTCCTGGGACACCACCTGTTCAGTTGATACTGCTCAGAGGTGCAGGCAAGCAAGGGAGGAGTATGACTGAACAGGTTTGCAGATGACTGCTAACTGTGGTCCATAATTGACTCTATGGCTGACAGACATCCTCCAGAAGGGTCTTACAGAGACAGATACCTGGTGTCAAAACAATGCCCTCAAGCAGAATGCTAAAGAATGCATAGTCATCCCCTTTGGATAAAACAAAGTGCACACAAATTACCACATAGGTGGTAATCCAATATGTACGGAGAAAGTAATTATGGCCCTGGGGACCCAGGGAGATAGTAAACGCTCCTTTGATGATCACATGGCCAAAGTGTTTAGAAATTCCTTCTATGTAGCCCACCTAATGTCACCTAAAGTAACCCACTTTGTCTAGGCTGATGATGTCACCATCCTACAAATATACCTGTGGAAAAAAGAATGCACAGTAATGTGTATCACGCGTTATGTAAATGCGTACTCCACTAGTAATTAAGGTAGGGGTTTGAGTCCTGCACTTGACAACTGTATGTTTGTGTGTGATCCTCTGTGAGAGGAGCAACCTTTTTTTAGACTACTAAAACACCTTAAAAGTGGTATACTCATCTTTGTCAAGTCTGATGATGTCACCATCCTACAAATATATCTGTGTAAAAGAAAGCCTCCAGTAATGTGTATAGCATGGCATGTTAATGCATACTCTTCTCGTATCATAAAGTAGTGAGGTAGGGGTTTAAATCCTGCACTTGACAACTGTGTGCTTGTGTGTGATCTCCTTAGAGAGGCATAACCTTTTTGGAGAGTAGTAAAACACCTTAAAAGTGGGATACTTATCTTTGTCAAGTCTGATGATGTCACCATCCTACAAATATACCTGTGGAAAAGCAAACTAAAACCAGCTGCAAAACACGAACTCAAAAGAGAAAACTTGCAGAGAAAACCAGTTTAATAAAAAGCAGAGCTTTCGGGCGTAACCCTTCTTCAATACTAATACATTCAAACACTAAACTCTAGAAGCTTAAATACAGGTCTAAAATCACATGACCAGCAGCAAAATGAAATCATGTGACAGAAAACAAATTAAAAATTAAAGACATATACATATAAATATATTAAAAGATGTGTAGATACACAGTATAAAATATTTACTTTACAATATTACGTAGCTTAACTAACACAGGTTTTAAACTGACAGTGCTGTTTAAACCAGGATGAGTGTCAGCAGCTAATCTCAATATCCATTCAAATTCTTTGAGCTCAAGGTTGTTGACATCATCACCTCTTTCATTTGGACATAGAGCATCAATCACTCTAAACTTAAATGTATGTGTTTCACCACAAGTTTTAATATGTTTACATAGTGCATTATTGTCACAATTTCTCCTAATTTCAGAATTATGGTCTATAACACGTTCCTTAAGCTGTATTGTTTTCCACGTAAAATGAACTGCATGAGATGCAGGTAGCCAAATAAACCACAAAAGTGGTGTTACAAGTAGCTGTAATTTTAAAATTAAATACTTGTCCATTGGCAGGATGAGTGAAGATATCACTACCATTCCCTAAGATGTAAGCACAGGCAACACAGTTAAAACATGGAAAAGTACCAGTTTTAGCAGCCAATTGTGTATAACAGGGTCTATAAAAATCTTTATAACATAGTAAACTTTTAATCGTCCTCATATTTTTATATGTAAAATGTGGATTGGTGCCCAATATAGTTTTTAGTTCATCCAATGCCATCAGAATGGGCCAGTTCCTGTTAATAATTTGTCTAATTGAACTTGACCTACCATTAAAAGTTGTGACATACCTTATTTCATGTTGAGTAATGGTGTTATTACACTGACTATCTGTGAGGCTTGACCTATCTTCCAAAAAAGTTGGTATAAGTGATGTCTGCCTAGCTTCCATTACATCAGATTTAAGCTTGGATAATAAATTCATATCATATCACTAGAAAAAAAGTCCTCTACCATACTATCAAGTTGTGAAACAAATGTAGTATTATCAGTAGTTAGTCTACTTGCTCTAATAAATTGAGATTTTGCTACACCTTTAAAGACATGTGGCGCATGCATACTACTGTGATGCGTATATCTTCCATAACTTGATAGTATGGTAGAGGACTTTTTTTCTAGTGGATATGTGCTTACATCTTAGGGAATGGTAGTGATATCTTCACTCATCCTGCCAATGGACAAGTATTTAATTTTAAAATTACAGCTACTTGTAACACCACTTTTGTGGTTTATTTGGCTACCTGCATCTCATGCAGTTCATTTACGTGAAAAACAACGTAAGCTTAAGGAACGTGTTATAGACCATAATTCTGAAATTAGGAGAAATTGTGACAATAATGCACTATGTAAACATATTAAAACTTGTGGTGAAACACATACATTTAAGTTTAGAGTGATTGATGCTCTATGTCCAAATGAAAGAGGTGGTGATGTCAACAACCGCTTTGAGCTCAAAGAATTTGAATGGATATTGAGATTAGCTGCTGACACTCATCCTGGTTTAAACAGCACTGTCAGTTTAAAACCTGTTAGTTAAGCTAATATTGTAAAGTAAATATTTTATACTGTGTATCTACACATCTTTTAATATATTTATATGTATATGTCTTTAATTTTTAATTTGTTTTCTGTCACATGATTTCATTTGGCTGCTGGTCATGTGATTTTAGACCTGTATTTAAGCTTCTAGAGTTTAGTGTTTGAATGTATTAGTATTGAAGAAGGGTTACGCCCGAAAGCTCTGCTTTTTATTAAACTGGTTTTCTCTGCAAGTTTTCTCTTTTGGAAAAGCAAACTCCTAGTAATGTGTATATCATGTTGTGTTAATGCATACTCCTCTAGTATGATAACATAGTTAGGTAGGGGTTTGAATCCAACACTTGACAAGTTTGTGTGTGAACTCCTGGGAGAAGAGCAACCTTTTTGGAGAGTAGTAAAACACCTTAAATGTGGTATACTTATCTTTGTCAAGTCTGATGATGTCACCATCCTACAAATATACCAGTGGAAAGGAAAACTTCCAGTAATGTGCATAGCACGCCGTGGTAATGCGTACTGCTCTGTTATCACACAGTAGTTAGGTAGGGTTGTGAATCCTGCACTTGGTGAGTGTGTGTGTGTGTGTGTGTGTGCTCTATGTGTATGACACTGTTGGTCAAAGTGTTGTGGGTTTTGCTTTTACTACTATATGACATATCAGTATGACAACAGTATCTGCATTGCACATGTCAGGTAGCTGTGTGGCAAATGCATATACGCACATGTGACCTCAATTATTTCATAGGTGGGAACCCTGCTTTCTCCATGAACACATCTGTCATCTTTGCCAGAGTGTGCTGCCACTTTCCAGACCTTAGGTCACATCTGTATGCTTGTGAAAAGCCTAGCCACTGCAGTGATCCCTGGCCTAGGTCATCCGTGTCACACACACTCATTACGGTTTCTATTGCATAGTGTGAGTGAGGGTTTATGGCTGAGGTATATTTCAGACCTGTTCAAATGCAGCAAAGTCTGTCAATGATGGCTGTTCATTATAGGTGTAGAAGAACCTTTGTGGATATGCATGCAGACCCCTTATTGCTTATGTGATCCACCAAGGCATTTCAAAATACCTTTGGAACTGTGATTACCAAAGGAGAGATGATGTACATCGGTACCTGTTCAACATGTTGGCGGCTACTATCTATGTGGTACTGTGGGCATACTATGTTTTGTAAAGGTGGATGACTATGCTTTAGTTGTCTTATAGCTTTACAGCATGGGTTTGACAACAGGTATCTGTCTGTATGATACCCTTGTGGAGGATGTGTGTGTGTCATCTGGAGAATGCATTATAGGCCATAGTACGCATTTCCAGACATGGACATACATATCCCTACTGTGATTGATTGTACCTAAGAGAGCTATATGCCAAACAGGAGTGGTCTCAGGAAAGGGTGCAGGTGAATACCACTGGTTACTGCCATAGTATAGTACCTGAAGGATCCAAATGTTACTGTGTGTCCTACATCTGTGTGTCAGTTGTCAAGACATCATCTAACAATTGTTTATGGTCAGGCTGTTGAGGTTATGTATACTACCAGAATGCAAAACAATGACAGATAGTAACAGTATCACCCACAGCACAGTGTCAAACCATGTCATACACACATGTGTACTCAAGTTCCACAATGTGTGTAGTACAATGCATATTGGCCACCAATAGGAACTATGGAGTATTACTGTGTAATACAGGGCATGTCACCCTGCCCATGTGTCTGCTATGCACGTACATGCAGACAGTGCACCTCCACCATGTTCACAAATGTACACCTGCAAATCTGTGCTACACACATCCCACATGTACTGTCCACTCTCTAACACATGCTGCCAATACTACACACATCAGCCAAGTGGCATGTGGGCGGACAATACACTATTGGAACTAACACTGGTGTAAACAATACTACATTGACAATCATAGCTTTAATGCATCATGCCTGCCCAGCTACACCTTCAAGGATATCATTACACTTTACTGCTGACAACATGCTAACATTGCTATACTGCTATAAAGTCACCCTGTGCATCAGCACCATGGTAGCCTGTTCCTACATCAATGTTACAGATGACAGGAGGTGGCACAGGTTTCATCATATGCACAGGGTGTGTTGTTGGTTTGCCAGAGCCCTACATTGAGCCATGCAATTGATGTGTGTGTGTGTGTGTGTGTGTGTGTGTGTGTGTGTGTGTGTGTGTGTGTGTGTGTTTGTGGGCCAAGAGTACTGCTATGGGCCAATGTTGATGTAATGTGTGTGGGTATGTGTTAGCCCTAGGTGTCTGGTTTCTGTGTGTGTGTCTGCATGCACACAGTTCCACCATGTGGCTGTGATATACGGGGATTTGTGGGACAGCCACAGATTGTACCTGCCAGGCTTTACAGATCACCGTATCTGGCCACGGATACGGTACCTGTGCCTGGCAGGTGTGCTACTGACAATATCAGGTACTAAGCCAGACTGGGTACTATCCTCAGAGGTGGACAGATGTACACTGGACCCAGGTCCCTGCTAGGACTGTCCAGAGCCACGTACACATGGTCTTTTAGAATGGTCTATGGACATCCCACCCCAACATTGCTGGGGCTGGTACTGGCACTACGGGAGCGGCTGTGACTTGAGGGATGTCCGCGGCGACTGCCAGCTGCTGATGTTGCTGGCATACATCCACGTCGATGTCTCAACCATCCCTCACTGTCCTGACACATGGACGTGACATTGCGAAGGACATCTAATGTCTCACCCCAATGTCTATCAGTGACCTCAGTGTAATTACGGATGGCACCTGCTAGATCAATGATACTGTCAATTACAGTGGTGTTATGTGCCCTCTGTGCCCTTAGTCCCTGTCTGGTGTACCATTCCATATGTCCCTGTGCCTCCATGACAGCCTGGAACATGCGTGAGGTTGTAAGACCTGTGGCATGTCTGCCAGGGGCATGATGAGCAGCAGTGCTCTGATGAGAACCCCTGGACATCTGCCTATGTGATACCCTTCCAGACATCTGGGTATGGCTGCTGTGTTGGGATGCATGTGCCATAGATACCACACTGTCCTGGCCAATGCTGACAGTACACTGTCCCTCAGCTAAGGGCATTGGTGATGGACGTATTGGCAGTATGACTGTGTGCATGGATGGGGTGGACACTTGTGTACTGTTGATTGGTGGCCCAAAGACAGACCCTGGTAAACATGCCTGTGCCTCAACACACCTATCATCATTATCACTATTTGGCTCAGTGACATCAGGTTCCCTGCTGCAGTGAACCAGCCTATCCTCAGCACCTGTGAGAGGAAGACAGGAAACAACTTTACGACCTGTACATGATGTCAGAATACATGCACTTGCACACATGCACACATGAACACATGCACACATGCACACATGCACACATGAACACATGCACACATGCACATGTGAGCACATGTACACATGCACACATGCACACATACACATGCACACAAATACACTCCTCACTAAAGCAGACACACACACACACACACACACACACACACACACACACACACACACACACACACACACACCAGCAATACAGAAAATACTCAATAGCAGTTGATGGTGGGGTACAGTATCACAAGCCAAACAGTCATATCACACGTGTCAGCATGCAGGACGTGTGTTGCTCAACAGCATGCAGTGCGAGTGTAGACAGCATTTGCTAATAACAGTATACATGGCTTTGATGCATATGTGTTGTTGTTCAGTGATTGGCCTCACCCTGGAACGCAATGTGTACATGGACACAACATTGCTGTGCAAGTATTAAAAGCTCTCCAATGTCCTGTGCGCCATCACTCACAGGTGTACATACCATGGCTAGATGTGTATCTGTGTGTCACACAGATATCCATTTCTGATTAGAGCATCTGTGTCTTTAGCAGATAATTGTGGACACAGGTTTAGCACATGCATGCTATGTACACACGCAGGATGAGTGGTGCATGTATACCTGATGGAATACCATTGCTCAACATAGCCATTCTACAGTGGTCATGGTGAGTGTAGGACATATTGTGGATATGCCAGTGCCAGCCATGACATGGCATGCTACAACACAGCTGCAACATTAAACATCACACATAACCAATGTGTGTCATGTGACCTATACATTCAATAACATTACAAGACATATATGTATCACTTTGTACAAATGGTGATTCCTATGCATATTGTGTATAGGTGCATATGTTTGCACACACACAACATTGAGGTGCATAGCAATGAATGCTATGTGTAGTACTGTGATTACTGTAACTGGGTGGGGTGTAGTACCATGAGCCATCATCATGCAGCATCATGTGGTCACTCAAGGCTACTAATGTGTGCCAGACCAGCACCTAGCATGCTGTACCTGAACTGCAGTACCATGGCTACATTCAGCATTTCACAGCCAGTTGTTACATGGGTTTGTAATGTGCCCAATAGGGAGCATTGCCTAATATGAATGTGTTATGTGTTGAAGAGTGTCACACACCCCCATGATAGGCCTCTACCCCTCAGGTATATTATGTGTGCTGTGTGGATGACATTTGGAATACTGGAGTGTGACCTTACAGCATGTGTCTGAATACACCATGTGTAGCATATTAATGTGTACTGCGTATGACAAAGTTGTGTATGTTGTGTGCATGTGTATCGACTCTACCAATCCAATATCCACTACAGTGTTGCCACAATTGTGTGGTATGCTCTGTGTATTGCATGTGTTTCAGGCAGCTACTCACACTACTGAGATGTGCATAGTCTCACAGCAAACATGCACAGCATGCATTATGCGTAGGTGTGTTACGTGTGCATGGCCTACACCTCACCTATGACATGCACATTTAATTTGCAATATTAAATGTTGAACACACTCACCAGCATGGGTCTGCTGCCTTGCTGTCACACCAGAGGGACCTACAAGGATATGAAACAGTTTGTCAGTGGCAACAACTGTGGGATTGCTACTGTGGGTTTGAAATCTTACAGTAGTACAACGGTTGACATTCACAGGCCTACAGATTATGTTACAAATTATCAGTATTGCACAACACCAGGCACCACATCTTCTAACTACACAGTACACATCTCACATATGCATGATCTACCAATAGAGGTAACAGTAGTCTACAGATATGCCATGTTACCTGCACGCTCCATGTCAACTCACTGGGTGGCTCCGGCCTCCATGATGATACATGTTTGCTGTTGTTGTTGTTGGCCAGGAGCCACCAGGCTCAGGAGCAGCTCCTCCACTCTGGTGAGGGGGGGGTGGATGGCTACCCCACCACCTTTGGCAAGCTGTTGTCTACAGACATCAGACGCATGCTGCCGGACATGTCTAAGTAAATCCCTGCAGTGATGGCGTACCTGCTCATAGGTCCAGTTATGCATGCCTATGTCATTTACCCTACAGACAACATCTTGCCACAGTGCAGTCCGCTCATGCTGGTTCTGGCTGGTTCTTGAGAACAGCAGGGTGTAGTGCTAAACCAGGATGGTTGTTATCACATCATCCTCTGCCTGGTTATAGGTAGGGTTGCGATGGTAAGCCATGACCCTGGACGACAATGAAACAATATGTGTGAGCAAGTCATGTGGCACACTTAACATTCTAAAGTACAGATATCACTGAACTGACATATATAGCAACCTATTGGCTGTCAGAGGATACACACTTTCAATACCACATATCAGTGCTCATCCCACAACATGGCACAATCTATATATAAAACCATGTTCTACATGGCAACAAAGAGAAACCAGTATGTAAGATTATACAACAGTACATGGCACACTGTATGCGACACAATGCACTACCTAGACACAGGAGATATATATCAAGCTAATGCATAAAGAAATATGTAATCCATTGCAATGATTGTAAAGTCCAGTTACAGTATTACCAGTATAACACAATAGTTGTTGATGGCAAACCCCTGCCTAACATATGTCAACGTTCATTAATATAGGTGGCATACTGCTGTACTAGACTATACATGTTGCTAGATATGCACTTATATCTTGTGACACACATATGACTGAGGGCATGTTACAGGCATACCCACACACATATCAGACATACATACAAGACACAAAGGTATGGCAACCCAGATGAGCTTTACCCGTGCACCATACAGTACTGTGTGTCAGTACTTTCAAAACCTTATGCCTGAGTTATGTAATCTGTGAGGACTACAGGGAACACACAAGACAGTGGTTATAAGCAATGTGGAAATACACCATACTGTGCTGTTTAGGCCTACAGCTTCAGGTAGTATACTACAGCTCATACGGGATTTGGATTCACCAGCAGTACCAATCAATAAGCAAACATGTACTGATTTAGCCTACAATGGCACACCCCAGTCAACACCAAGGGACTACATCAGACTGTATACCATACAGCTTTTTCTGATAGCAATAGCATACACATCTTTGCTGTGATCAAAGCTAGGACACAAAATATCATAACAGAAACAGTTTCCCACTAAGCTATCACACATATACAGAACTTTGACACATTCCCCAACAAATTCACCATCACACTCAGTCAACATCACATAGCAATTATTGCAACAAGTACATGTGGGTGTGTATCAGTTCATAGGTAGGTAATAGGCTATTAGCCCTAGGGCCTATAGAAGCCTAACCATACACTACCCTGGCCTTTGACACACATGTAATTAAATTTCACATGCCCCTGTCAAGCAGAGCCACAGAGGTGATTCTCGGGGTGTATTTCCTATCTCCCATCCAATCATCAGGATTATTCATGATGACTGCTAATGAGGAGCTTTGTTTGCTATTGATAAGTGGTTTGTTCCAGAGTATGGGATGTCTCTGGGATATGAATCTATCACTCAAGCATGTTCTGTTTTATATATATATATATATATATATATATGTGTGTGTGTGTGTGTGTGTGTGTGTGTGTGTGTGTGTGTATATATATATATATATATATATGTATATATATATATATATATATATATATATATATATATATATATATATATATATATATATATACACACATACATATAAACATACATTGGTGTACATATAGATATACATATGGACGCATATGCAGTCCACTTTTCATGGTGGGAATATCAATTATGTGAAGGTTGTGAGGTATACAGTTATGTAATAATATTGCACAGTCTTGTGCGGAGTGCATTGAAGGTGTTCTAAGCCCATGTAGCTTTAGCAGGCCTCACTGGCTGTAACACTGCAAACCTGACAAATCATACCCACAGCGTTTAACCACCACATGTCATATACCAGCACTGTATGCTGTCTTTTTTGCCACACACTATAACCTACATAGAAATATGCACATAACCTTCAAGAACATATATGTCCACCCTTCACAAACAGTTGCAGTATGTCCCTTGCTCTATGCACATGTATAGATGCTAATATATCTGACACAGAAAGATCTCTCCGTATGTGTGTGCCATACACACACAAGGTCCACACTGTTGTAAGTCCATGGACCTCATGGCTGACCTGTTGGGCCTTGCTGCAACATGAAAAGGTGTCACATGTGAGCACACAGTAATATTAGAGGGTGTATATATAGCTGCAAATGCTAGATTAGCATACTAGCCTGGTACAGCAGTTGCCAATGCTAAGATACACGTTGATATGACTATCATGCATTTGTTACTCTGTCACATCCATGTTTATATAGCTGTATGTTCTACTCCCCCAAACAGCCATTGTACACACTACTGTACAAACACAGATAACATGGATCAGATGTTTGACATTTAATGCTGAGCTACATATGTCACAGTTATATCCCACTGCACAGAGCTACACACTAATTTGTCCATGGCAGTAGTTATGCAGGGCAACTGTGCATAGATACGTACTGCTGCCACACATGGATGATTCAAAGTATGTAGAGTACTCTTCAAAAACATCTACAACATGCCAGTAAATACATATCTGTTACATACCTTTCCTTTGTATGTATTTGGAAATTTCAGTTCCATGTGTCTTTTTTTTTGGTTTTGGTTTAATTATAATTTTTTTTTGGTTTAATTATATATATATTTTTTGTTTATTTATTTATTTTTTTATGTTGCTGTTGCTGTTGATGTGGATGTTGGTGTCTGTCTCTGTCTCTGTCTCTCTCTCTCTCTCTCTCTCTCTCTCTGTACCAGCAATGGAATGATTGCATGTGTGGACACCAAGTACAGCCTGCTTTTATAGGTATCTGCACATGTGCATGTGATGGCCTCTGCACGAATTGGTGGCCACCATTTGGTAATTGCATGCAGCCTGCTGTGTGGTGATTGCAGTACTCACTGTCATAGCAACCCAATGCTATAAATTGCAAAGTCAGGTAGGCGTAGCTCTTTCAGCTTTCCAAAGTGGGGCCCATGCTTGTCTGCTGTGGACACTGTTGTGTAAGTCAAAAGTTTGGTATACTTTTTATATCTGAAGCTAGGGGTGTAGCCAGTGATTTGAATGTTGTACTCAGACCCGAATGTTGCCACTTCCAGTATACAGTTGTCAGTGTAGAATTGTACTCACCCCTACAAATGCTAACACAAGATACGTGGGAGTATGTAGTTTCTTTCTACTTATACAATTAGCTGCCATACATACAGTAGTTATTGAGATTTATTAATTTGGCACATGTACTGTTTGTGAACTGCTATACTGTGAATATTAATGTACTCACTTCTGCACAGTTTCTGCTTTTTTGTTGTTGATATTAGCACAGGATGCTCAAGAAAACTAGAAAATTCCAGTACTGAGTATGCCTACCTACATCCTTGGTGGACCCTGAACACACAGGTATATTGTACATTTGGGTGGGGATTGCCCTGCTATGATACTGTGTGGGGGTTGTAAAGTGCTGCTGTAACATTATTTCCTGACAGAATGGCTGGTTTTCTTATCACATGTAATGCAATTCCACAACAACTGCTGGTAAAGTTCTACAGAACAGGTTTTGTGTTATGGCATTCCTATCTTTCCTTTACATTCACTCATTCAGATGCATGATATATTTATTTCAGCAACAACCTGATGTATATCTGCTGTGGCTTAGTGGTACTTCATGCAGTCTAGTGTGTACAGGGTTCGAGATTGACAGAGGTGTTTTATTTTGCTGCTGAGCAGAACAAGGGCCCTCACATGCAGGGAGACTAAGGCACTTTTAAGCAGTTGTAAGCGGGTTTGCACAGGTTTGCGCAAAGCTTAGCTATACTTAGCTAAGCTCACACAAGCGCACACTCGCGCAAACCTGCTAACTACTGCTTAAAGGTGCTTACTCCTGCTAACCCCGCGCTCATTTCTTTGAAAGAAAAGAAAATGAGGAGATAGGAAAGTGGAGAAAAAGGGGCACAAAGAGGGAAAGACAGTAGGGAAAACAGCTCGGGATGTGCAGGATGGGTGTAGGGAAGGTCCATAACTGCCCATTTCTTTAACAGCTACAGCTGTGCATATGCAATAAATTTGGAGGGAAATATGAAACCTTCCACCCCTGAGAGAGGGGTGAGGACAACAAAGTATGTTGTACTGTCAACCAAATATCAGTTTATGTGTCCAGTGGACATGTGTGCAAAATGGGCAGCTATGTATGGGGTGTAATTTTTTTTTGGGAGCAGATTGCCCTTTTTTTTTCAGGTGAGAGTGGAATGTGGGGTAGGGGAAGTAGGTATATTTGGGGAGGTAGGTTGGGGAAGTAAACAGACAAGACAAACAAGATGCATACAGGGGCAGAATATGACATGTGGTGGGTGAACACCATTGATGAGGAAGGATGTTTGGAAATCGCAAGCCCTTGAGCCCATAGATGGCAACAGTGGAACTGAGATCCCCACCCATGGGCAGTCACCACTGCAACTTCACAACCCAGAGGGTGGCTGTGCTGGGGGCTGCATAGGAGGGGCAGGCTCACCTGTGAGTTGTGCCACTCATGCCTCAAGCTGGCATAGAGGATCAGCGACTGAACGCTCGATCTCCCTACGCACCACAGCCTGGACCATTCGGAGGGTGATAGGTGGCCCTCCTCCGGCCACGCTTGCAAGAGGGAGATGAGCCCCATCCCCTGCAGTGCTTCCACCTGAAGGTGGCACAGGGCCAACAGAGGAGGAGGTCCCAGGCTGGGCACTGGACCTGCTGGTGCCAGGTGCCATCTCCAGCCGAGGTGGGACAGGTGGGTCCGCTGGGACCGGCCTTCCCATACATTCTATGTTTAGGAGGATTTAATGACAATATGGGTTGGTAACAGCCAACAGCATTCCAAATTAATTGTAACAGCATGCAGTAGTACTCCCATTAACCCAACACACCAGAGTTCCAACAGTTGAACAACAAGCATAACACATGCATATATAGAACAATAGTGAATATTCCAACAACATGCAGGATTAATTGGTGGCAACAGTGCACCAAAATTGTGGTATTTGAACAGGACACATGCATCAAAGTAAATGCAGATATTTGTAAACCAATAGGACATATGCTCCAACAAATGTTTTGAGATCAGACATACCCATTGAGGTGTGGAATTGCATTGTTTATGCACATACAGTAGGGTGTAAAAAGATACCTCCATTAACAACTTATATATACTTATAGTTTACACTACATTCCTGTTGACTGCAGGTATATATCCCCTACATATATTATTACACTAGGCAATGTCTGTTAAACTGTGAAATGGGTTTTGCTAGTTCTTTATATACCTGACCTGTATCTGACATACAAACTGTCCATGATGCAGATGTTACTGCTATGTATTTATATATTTTATTTATATTTATATATCTACATATCTGGATGTGTTCAGGTGACATTATCAGTTATATTTTAACAGCTCCCTACATTTCTAGCAGCACACTGACATTTCTGGGGAACACAATAACAAGCTACTCATGTGCCAGATTAACCTGCATTAACCATGCCGGCCATGAACCAAAAGTTGAGGACTGTATATATGCTTAACAGCTACTGGCACTCCCTTCATCCACTTTATATGGGCCTACCCAAGTGTGGGTTGACAGCGCTTAATACAACAGTACTATTTCTATAATGCAAAAGTACGACAACATATCGAAGAAAGTGACACAGACACACTCCAGGAATTATGCCTTTATTAATTACATTACACACTTTTCTAGAGGCTCTCTCACTTATTTTATATAACAGTACATGCAGAGAAATTATTCAAGATGTATTATACCTTTATTAATGGATTACAACACTCTTTTTTAGGCTGTCTCACTTATTTTATATAACAGTACATGCAGAGAAGTTACTCAAGACTTATTATACCTTTATTATTGGGCTACAACAATTTTTTTCAGGCTCTCTCACTTATTTTATATAACAATACATGCAGAATAATTACTAACCTGCCTGGTGGTGCAACCTTAGCAGCCTATCTGCATAGGCTTGTTGATTCGCAGCACGGACACATGTAGCTGTGAAGTAAATGAAGTGATATTGAGACATACCTATCCATAATATGGACTACGATAGCAATTCTTACATACTTCATTCCATGGCTACCTACTCAGTAGTGGGGCATTTTCCATCCCACGGGCTTCCTGTATCCACTGGTTCAGTTGGTCCTCCTTGTGTATCTTCAGGTCTGAGTAGTGGTGTCTGACCTGCTCACCAGTCCGAGGGACACCTGTGGCACTGGTGAGATCATGAGCTAGATGGTTCCAGGCTTCCGCTTTGTATTCAGTGCCCTGGAATTGGCCCTGCAGAAGTCTCTCATCATGATTATGGATGAGGAGCCAAACCATTACTTTTTACTCCTCAATGCCCCAACGTTGCGCTCGAAATCGAGAGCTCTCTCCAACACCGGCCATGCTGACTGCAGATGGGAGCTACAATCAGTTATGGCAAGTATTCCTGCCTATGGAGCTTAAATATGCCTCATTTCCTGCACTTATTTGTGATTGGCCAGTTTTGAAAAATCTCAGCTGAAAGTACACCTACTTAGCAATGGGTAAACTTCCACTGATATGTATGTGTGTGTTGAAAGTGCACGTATATGAAAAGCTGTCATGGCTTAGTGGTTTAGTACTGTGATTATGGTGCACAGTGTCCTGGGTTTGAGGCCTGTCATTGCTTTTTATTTTACTACTGGCCAGACCGGCTAGGATGTGTGGCTGTGTTTAACTGACTTTGCTCAACTTTGCCCAACGTTGCTCGATGTTGCCCAACGCTGCGCTAGTTAGTGCGGTGCGCAGCTACGCACAAACATGTTTTGTTTGCGCTAGTTTGTGCGATGCGCAGCTCCACGCAAAGCCATTGTGCTAGTTAAAGCAGTGCTAAGCTATGAGCAATTATACTTAAATGTGCTTAATACTGGTAAACTTTGCTTAGCAGTGCTTCACATTGCTTAAGATACGTTACTTATGCATTCATCAGTATGCTTAACCATTTCACCTTCTTATATATATATATAAAATATTGTTCACTACTACATAGGCTATTTCAATGCTTTTTACTAAAATTTTACAGATAAATGTCAGGAATCATTTTTATATACAGATTCCTACAGAAAATAGAAAGGGGAGTGGTGGGACTTGAACCAGGAATGCCTCTTCTTTGTGTGAAGTCTCTACCACTACGGTATTGCTACTTGGCTTAATTTGCATATAAGTTTCTTATTATCCTCTTCGATGTCTAAACTGCTAACTGTAGCTAAGCAATGGGCAAACCCACGCGAACATGTGCAAATACGGGCAGCTATATCGGGAATAATAAAAAAAAAAAATAAAAGTTTTACATTTTCTAATTGTACAGGGGTTTAGAATGTGGGGGAGTGTAGTGTTGGGTATGTACACATTTGAGCAATCTCGCTCATGTCAGTTGACATTTGCTGATTGAGGGACTTGCAGGGGCGTGGATTTTTGGACTGCTTGGCAGTCTGACACGCCCCCTGCACTTGTACACGCTCCGTGTTAGCCTTAGAGTTGAGTCAGACCACCCTCATGAATATGCATGGTGTGCTGACGTCTTACTCTTAGGCTGCAGTTTCCGTGTAAGACTAATTTAGTCTTACACGGAGAATTAGTGAATCCTGGGGATATGTCTATTACTTTTAGAAGGAGAGTTGTCGCTTCACAGTAAGACGCTGTCCGGTTCAGTTCTTAGCTAGAGCGTCTTCTGCGTGGAGACATGCGTGAATGGGCGTACCTTTGTTGAAGGTTGTGCGTCAGGCCTGGCAAGCCGGTACGTAAAAATCAACTGCCAATCATTAGCGGACCGGAGTTCCGCTGTGGCGACCCCTAACCGGGAAAAGCCGAAAGACACAACAAACCAACCTCTATAGGTACATTTTCTGCCATCTTTGTAGACAGGCCTTGTATGATCACCTCCCATTAACATATATCACCTTGTCAAGGTACTTTTAATATTTAAAAGTAAGTTTTTCTTTTTTGGGAGGGAGAAACATACCTGATGCATGTAACTTTTTACTGGTGCAATGACTGTCAATTTTGCCACACACTGCATTTCCCATGACTTGGAGGAGCCATGCATCAGTAGTGGGGCTTATGAAAATAGAACAAATTATGCCACAGTGACAAAATGTAGTGGATGCTTCAGTAGCTGATAAAGTACTTGCTGATTGCCTATAATCTGATACCAATGGTGGTTTCAGTGAAGCATCTGCTGGTAGGTGCATGGCCCAGGCAGAAACTCTACAGTATGGGCATCCAGATTCCAGATTGCCATTCTCTGTGTTCAACGGATGCATGTACATCGGGAGGGGTTCTGACAAAAGACAGAGAGGAGGCCTTAATAGAAGAGACACAACTTCACAGTAGCAGTGTCAATCAAGGGCAGCTGGATGCCACTGGGGCATTATAGTAACCTAGTCTTTGTTCTGCTGTGACACCCCCAAGGAAAACAAAGCATGAGTTTGGGGGAGTTGCTGCAGGCAATGCCTTGGTTCTGCATGCTGACCTGATGCACTGAAGCATACAGTCACAGACATGGACAGCTACAGCACTGCAGGATTTGAAATCTGCTGTGTCATGCCAAATGCATAATGCACATTTGTGGTGTGTGCAGACACATGATGATCTCTTAAGATATACCACTATCTTGCAATAGTGAAGGAGATATTAAAATAACTATGGAAAAGCTATGTCAGAAACTGCATGCATGCATTCAACTAGAAAATCTATGAAATCGTGTGTATGCAGTTGAATGCAATGCATAAATAGCAACCTCAGTTTTCTACCCTCCCAAAAACTGACTGCAGTACTGTCAGCCTAGTATATGGTGTGCCAACATGGACTCGGGGCTAACAACACCATCATCTAATTCATGACAGTGGCCACTGCATGTGGATACACCATCACCTGTGTTGTGTAGGTGGGTCTATTTCAAATGATCAAAGTGCCACAACATTGAACATCTGATCATCGAGTACCAGATGATCGAATTTGTGGCACATCAAAAATAAAAAAAATTTAATTGGAAAACAAAAGACATCTTGTTTCACATTTCTGCAGTGAGGCAAGCTCTCCTGCACCACCCACACCCTCTGCTACTTAAGTATACCAGCTCTGAGATTGCACTACAATGAAGAGAACGGTTGATTTCCCATTCTGCACTGTATGACAATCTCCATTCAAACTGTTCGGTGTTTCACAATTTTGATCATCTGGTACTCGAAGATCAGATGTTCAATGTTGTGGCACTCCGATCATCTGAAGTAGACCCATTTAGGCATGTTGCATTGCACAGATCAGGCAGCATGAGGGGGGTGGCATAATTAGATTGCTAGCACAGCATGGAACCCTAAGAGTCCATGCACTTATGAGGGCATGTGCAACTCAGCCACAGACTAATACTTCTTAAAGAAGCCTGGGGAAGAATGGCAGTGCTGGATGAGGTCATTGAAAAAGTGATGTCATAACCCATGTTAGTCTGCATGCCTTATAGATCCTGGGTCTGTTTGTCTTATACTTGAGAATAGTCACTGCCATTTGTATTACACGTTTCTTCCAATTTGAAATTATTTTCATTTGTTCATTATTGCATGTATCACTTTAGTTGCATCAAAAGACCTGCATGAAAAGCCTGTCATGCATCTGCAGTGCTTTTGTGTATATCACTTGCTGTGTATCTTGACATGGATGTAGATTGCTCTTCTCCTTCATCGGGGAGTTATACACTGGACGGATGGCTTGGTAGCCATATGTTACATTATATATTTTACAGCAGGTCATGAAGATCTTCTGTGAGATGTATTGTAGTGTACCTCCAGAGTCATCTAGGAAACATTGCCTTTTAAGACTGGCAAATGCATGCTCTGTGTTGTTTCTGCTATGCCACTGCCCATGACTGCATGTCTCCGGAGGGTCTAGTGGATAGCCTATATCAATGAACAGACATCCATAGCAGATACATCAGTTCTCAAATGCATGACCTATTGTGCTGGAATGCCAGCCAGTCATATCTATGTAAACCCCAAGGCTGCAGGCAGACACATTAATATTGTGGATATATGCACAACCAAAAATAAAAAAGAAGAATCCAAGTAATACGACCAGATGAAAGATCCAACACTATTTATTAGTCTCTCTCTAGCGCCTCAGCTTACGCCTTCAAGGAGAAATTAATATTGTGGCTTGTGTGGCCAGATACTACCTTGAAGTTGAAAGAATAGTAACCGTGTCTGTTATGATATATGGTTGCATAATATGTAGCAGGTCCACAATTAGTTATGTGAGTGCAATAACCACAGCATCAAAAATGTTTGATAGATGGCAAGCTGAGTAGAAGACACACACTATGGAGGTGACCTCCACTTGTGTCTCTGAGATCCTTATATATATTGGTCTGTAAGGGCCATCAGTCAAACTACGAACTGCTGCAGGGTCTGACTGGCAATGCCAGGAATTTGTTAATTGTGTCATCTTTGAATCACTAAAAATGCTGCCAGGACAGTTACAGCAGTTAAAACTCTGGTTTACAGTACTGGCCCACATATGCTATTATCTATCTACACCAGCTGAAACAAGTTGCATAGTTTATCTAGTATCTTGTGTCCATGTAGAACCTATCCCACCATTCCTACCTATTAAGAACAGTGTACAGGAACTACAATTAAAAATTTGCTTACTGTAGTGCAATTGCATGAGTTAGTAGTGTGCTACTCCCCCTTGCCATAACAGCTATCGTACTGGTAATCACACATGCAAGTGAAACCATTTTCCTCCAGTTTGTTTTGCTGTCTGCAGTTGTGTGTTTCTAAATATTTGAACATGAGCACTCCTACATAAGTTGCTCTACTTGCAGTTTAGATTCTAAACATGTTGGTACTGCCCACAAATGTTGGGGTAGCCTTGTTTGTGTAGCTCAGAAAAAGTCCTTGCACTATTGGGGCAACATGCTTCCATGGTTACTTTGCCTATGCATTTGAGCTGTGCAGTCTTTGTATGTGTAACTTGTTAAGTACATTTGCTACACTTTGCATACACTGTTCATGAACACTGAGCAGAGTTACTAAACAAGTGACAATGAGAGACTGCATGAGCAGCTATCATCAGTTAGGAAAAAAAAATCCAGTCTTATTTTTCTTGAAAGAAAGAAATAAGTTGTGTCCAGGGCTTAATGTTCAATACTGACAAGATAATAGTTTCCAGATAACATAAGACAG
Source organism: Protopterus annectens (assembly GCF_019279795.1). Classification (NCBI taxonomy): domain Eukaryota; kingdom Metazoa; phylum Chordata; order Ceratodontiformes; family Protopteridae; genus Protopterus; species Protopterus annectens. The sequence goes on along the minus strand of NC_056730.1, from coordinate 636,806,721 downwards.
ATGCTTGAGTGGATATGTGTATCACATCTGGAAATAGTAAAGTGTGAAAAAAGAGTAACAGATGTGAAGCATTGGTGGGGAATGTTTACTGAGATAAAAAAAGCGATGCAGACTTGTACCATATGCAGATCATACCATAACAACAATCCAAAGAAAGAGATGCTAACATACCGAGTTCATCATATAACAGAATAAGCACCGAATTTTATTAATTCCTGGAAGCCATGAGTGCAGCAAGTAAATATCAGTATTCCAGCCAAATCTGCAAGTACAGCTGCAAGTGGAATTAGTACATGTAAGTCGATATTTGTGAAACAAGCAATATCTAATATTATCATATGCTACAATGGACTCCAATACAAAAATCATGAATTCAAAAATCTGGACAACAGTGCGAATTCAGAAATATAATGTTCAGCCCATACTATCCACAGACTCTTACATAACTAGACAAAAGTATGCAAAGAATGAAAAACACTCTCAGGAGAAAGTGAAGTAGCAAAATCTATTAGAATTATCATCTTTTAATTTTAATATGGAGAGATACTCCATTACAGAGACACAGTTTCTCTTTTTTTCTGCATGTTCTTCCTATGCTTGTGCCTGATGACCATTTAATGGCTGCCACAGCGACCCATTCTTTCACCACTAAAACAATCAGTCTGGTGCTCACTCATCCCCCTCCACAGTGAGAGCCACACAAAACCATCTGTTCCTCACATGGATGAAAGTAGTCCCTGTACAGCTATCAACAAGGCAGCCACATAGGAATTTTCCTTTAAGTCCCTAACCTTACATAGTAAGTAGTGATGTAGCAGCCCACATTGGAACAAGGGATACCAATAGACCCATACAGAGACATGCATGACCTAGATGCACCCTACTTGATCTACAGGGATCCATGTCCATACTTTACCCACAATTGTGGTCTAGCTGGCAGGACTGGAGTCTGTCGACTCTAGAGTGGTAAGGTAGACCATTATTATTGTATTATTATTATTATTATTATTATTATTATTATTATTATAAGGTTATGGAGCCAGCAAATCCCTCAATATGGCAGGGAACTCTGGCAAAAACTGTAACTCCCCCAACCAACCTGGCTCTTCTAGCAACTGAGCTACTAGCTGAATTTGCATTATCTGTGTCATAGTCAGTGGTTTTTCCTTCTGTTCCACAGAACTCAGAGAGACATAGTCTCTTACAAATATACTGGCTGTGTAAACTTTAACCCTCCTCCCCCAAAGAACCAATCACAATACCAGTAGATTGCCAGGCACCCAGTATTACTGCTGCACAGGTTAAAACAGCACTGCCCAAGGCCAAGAATACAGCTTCTATGGGACCTGACAATATCCCTGGCTGTGTTCTACATGAACTACAGAGTGAAAAGGCACCTCACCTGTGTGTCCTGTTCAATCACAGCCTCACCTCCGGCTTTGTTCCTACCGAATGGCACACTGCTATATTCATCTCTCTCCACAAAGGAGGAGCAACTACAGACCCTGGGAACTATCGCCCCATTAGCCTGACAAGTCTGATATGCAAGGCTATGGAACGCATCATCATGGACCTAATAAACAAGGATATAGAGAATCTCCAAACACTGGATCCAACAGTTTGGTTTTGTGAAGGGTAGATCATGCCTGCTCAACTTGGTCGACTTCTTTCAGTCAGTCACCAGAGCTGTGGATGAATGCAAGGTGGTTCATACAGCCTACCTTGATCTGGCCAAACCTGTGATACCATTCCCCACTCAGGAATCATAGAAAAACTCACTACACTAGGTATCAACCCCTATATCACTAGGTGGGTTGCAAACTGGCTCACAGATAGAACCCACAGTGTGAAAGTAGCTGACTCCAAGTCAGACTACCAGCCAGTCATGAGTGGAGTCCCACAGGGATTGGTCCTGGGTCCTCTCCTGTTTGATTATCTACTTCTCAGAAGTCCAGGCCAACACAAAGAGACTATGGCTGACAAAGTTTACAGATGATTGCAAGTTGGGAGCCATTATTAACTCCCCAAGTGATGCTGACATCCTACAGAAAGGCCTCACTGAGACCAATGACTGATGTCAGAACCATGGCCTTAGACTCAATGCCAAAAAATGTGTCATCATTCCCTTTGGGAAAAACCCAGTTCCCATGAACTGCCACACTGATGGTAGTTCACTGAACACAAGGGGTTATAATAGATCTGGGAACACAGGTTGACAGCAACTTCTCTTTTGACCACCACACTGCCACTGTGGTCAGAAAGTCCTTCTGTGTGGCACATCTCATTACTAAGGGTTTTGCATCCAGGAAGAAAGAGGTCATTGTCTCCCTCTACTCTTCTCTTATTAGGCCAATCATCGAGTACAATGCCCCATTTGGCATGTACCTCACTAGACACCTGCAACAACTGAATAGGCCGCAAAAGTACCTCACAAAGAGGATCCTAGGCCTTAAACACTTGTCCTATATGGACAGACTCAAAAAAAAAAACAACTATTTTCTGTCTCATATCACCTACTTAGAGGCAATCTCTGCTTGATTTACAAAGCCACGTCTGATCCAGCTCTGTTAGAAATGCTATATCTAAAGAAATCCCAATCCCTTCGCACCACATGCTCCAGAGACCTCAACCTCATTACCACAATCAACAGAATGTGCTGGAGGGACAGGTTCATAACCCAGAGACTGCCCATCCTATGGAATAGACTTCCCATACATGTCAAACAGAGCACCTCACTGGCCCTCTTCAAGAGAAATCTTGATGAGTGGATGGGAAATAGAAAAGTCACCCCAGGGATCACTCCAGTGGCTCTACTCAACAGAGGCACTGGAAACTAAGGTCAGGTGGCATGATGTCAGGGTAATCCTATGGGCTAGGCTTGTAAAGGCTCCAGGGCTATTAGCCTAGTACACACCTATGAACCAGGTCATTTGTCAATGGGCAACTGGCTAAAAATATACCTATTTCTACATTTGTCATGCCTAAAAATCACTGTAAACTTTCACAAATACCAGAAAGTAACCAAAAAGGGAAAAATACCACTATATTAGCAACTGTAAAAAAAAAAAAAAAAAAAAAAAAAAAACACAGCTACTTGATTCACAGGCTGGATACAGAGTGAGAATACAAAGTCATGGGAAGCACTGCAACCTGAAGGTGAAAGAGTTGTCAGAGCAGATGAATCAAAATCCTATGTAATTCATGCAGAAAATAGAAAACTATATAAGAGAACTTACATGCATTTGTATAAGACAAATGTATCAAAGAAAAAGGAAGACAACTAATGTCTGTGCTATTAAGTGAACACTGTGGCATCCAGGTGTTTAACAGATGACGGCAATGAACTGAAATAATGTTGCAGGCAGCCATAGTGCAGCAGTCAGCCTCAGAAACACCAGTGGACTCAGGTATACACGGAGTGTTTTTGACCACCAGCACTTTAAAGCACCCTGATTGTGCAGGTGCAGTATGTTTACCAGCTATGCCAATTGTGCTAAGAAATGCAGGTGTAAGGTGAAAGGGGACAGAGAATACCCCCACCAACAATGAAGGCTATAGCCATACAAATCTTCACTACTGGTACTTTGCAGTGGCTTGCAAGTAAAATCATGGACATGTCCCACTCAATAGATAGCAAAATTTTAAACCAGTTCTTGAGATGTATGATGAATCACAACACACAAACAACAGCTTACATCTGGCACACTCAGAAGGAAGAACAGCCATTTAATGATTTTATGAAGCTGCATGACAGTTAGACGTTCCATATAGCAATGACTCACCACATATTGTCCTTCATGTACTGCTCACTGATGACATACACAAGTACATCAAGAGCCATGCATACCACTCCTTCAATGATCAGGTGGTGAGTAACCACACATGCCATACCTCCAATATTTATTTCAGGCATTCATCGCTGTACTATGCCTTTTGTAGTGTTAAAATGGTAAATGACCAACTTCTGGACAGTGCAATATCTCCAGTGGAGTCCTTTCTACTGACATCAGTGAGAGAATCAGCCACTATTGTATAAGAGGTATTTACCACAGAACAATATCATACCTGTCATATTTTTGAATTATTTGCATACCTCGGGATCCAGTGCTGATGTGTGGAAAAAATATGAAAATGAACCGCAATACATCCTGACAAGATACACTACATCTTTATTGCTGTGACATAATGTACAATATGACATTTTCCAAAACTGGCAAGACCACAATGACTACTAGCAACAGGAAGTATGTCTGAATATGAATGGATGTACCATCATCAAAACAGACTTGCAGCAACAAAGAAACACATTGGCCTAGGAGAGGACCAAAACCACCAACCAGCAGCTATAAAACCAACATAAGTAGAGTTGTCAGCCTGTCATGCAAGTATGATTCTACGATGTGCAATAATCAGCAAATACAAAAGACTAGTAACAGGCTGTACTCTTGCTCATGCAGACAATATAGTGATCAAAACTGACATAATTTAATCAAATCTCATGCAAAATATCAATTGATTGGGCAAAACTACCCCTATTTCATGACACTTGTGAGAGTGTGAGTAGTGCTGTTCACTGCTGACTGTTGTGAAAGGTGAGACTCACAGCTATGTCCAGGACCAAAAGGCACGGCAAACTGTGCTAGAGAGCATACCTTAAACCTAACATGCTGGGAATGGTCCGTGTAAGTAAAGTCACCAACAGTAACTAGAAGGATGTGCAGAAATGCTATACCAGGAGCCAAAAATGGCCTGTATGAATGTACTAATCTGTGAGACACTTAAGTGTGGGCAGCACACTGTTGGAGTGTGAAATGGTGGTTCTGTAATGTTAGCAACTGGTTTTAAGCTATCCCAGCTCCTAAAAGTAATCTAAATGTCCTAAAAGCTCCTGGTGCAAGCATGTTGTGATCAGAATATTTGTACAGCTGCTGGTCAAGAGCAGACTCATATGGCACAAGGTCCAAGCCATGCCATTATTGCCACTCATGGACATCATGTAGGAGTCTCTCTTACCTGCAGCCAATGTCCTTCAATTTTGTGGTTATACAGACATTTGAAGTGACACTGCCCCTGCAGATGTGTGCATGTTGTGCTAGAACTTCTCAAATGGCAACATTAAGGGTACCAACACTAGCAGACAAAACAAAGCATGCATGTTGTTGCGAACTTGCAAAAAGCTCCCATTAGACTTTGTGAATGCAAACATTGATAAATAGCCTAAGGCAGTCCCAAAAACAATCACCTGTTTCATGCAAGATGTGCATGCCCTGAATGAAATATGGGTTATGGACATGTGGGACACAGAGACATGGTATATCAAACATTAACAGATGTTCACATAGCATACTGGCATTTTGCACCTCTAAGAAACATAATATGAGAACCATCCTGTCGTATGGGAAGCATGGAATTTAAACTGCCACCACTGTGGCCATATATAGCTAGTAAAACATGGTTGAAAAATATTTGAGGTAGCCAACTATTGGTCAAGAAGAGCCTTTGTCTGGGATAGGTGTAAGTTTAGGTACATCCTCCTGGGTGTGTGGCAGTCACAGTATGGCATTTGGGATGTGATATATTAGTAAACACTGGAAGATATTAGCATCAACCGATGAGGACCAGCATAGGAGAAAGGCAGCTATCCTATGTCAGAGTTAGCTTAAGTACACCCATAAAATATGATAGGTAGTGTAGTATCGTTTCTTCCAGCCATACTGTGACCATCATCCATGTGCCTTTATGTGTATGCATGCAGCTCCACTATGTATTTATGTTCACAATATTCTTTTGCTCACAGAACCACATGCAATCAACACATTATCATCATCATCATCATCACCATCATCATCATCATCAATCCCCTTCACAGAATCAGATGCAATCAACACATCACCATCATCATCAATCCCCTTCACAGAATCAGATGCAATCAACACATCATCATCATCATCATCAATCCCTTTCCCAGAACCAGATGCAATCAACACATCACCATCATCATCAATCCCCTTCACAGAATCAGGTGCAATCAACACATCATCATCATCATTATCAATACCCTTCACAGAACCAGATGCAATCAACACATCATCATCATCATCATCATCATCATCATCATCATCATCAAGCCACTTCTTATTATTTTCTACATGGGGTTGGGATGTGTTAACAGCCACCATCTCTCTCAATTCAATGCCACACTCCTGCCTTATTTGACACTCGTGCCTGACTGTTGCAGATCTTTCACACAATCCAGCCACCTCTTTTACTGGATGCCCTTGTTTCCTCTTACCTTCTTCCTGTCTGTCCCAAATTTTCTTCACCAGATTGTCTTCTGCTTTTCTGCACATACACCCAAACCACTGTAATCTATTCTTTTTTTATCTTTTTCTGCACTTGGAACTGCATTGGTTTCTGCTCTTTTGTCCTCATTTCTTCATCTGTTTCACAGTGTGCATCCTACCACCCTTCTCAGGCACTTCATTTCATCACCTCTAGCTTTCTCATCTACTCTACCTTTACTGCCCAAGTTTCTCTACCATATAGTAGTACTGGTCACAACACTCTTTTGTACATTTTACTTTTCAGCTTCTTTGTCATTCTTTTGTCATACACTATACCTGACACTCTCTGCAATTTGGCTGCAGCACCTCTGATTCTATCTTTGACCTCTTCATTCAAACTTCCCTTCTCCTTGACAACCCCTTCCAGAAACTTGAAGCTGTTAACCTGTAATACTATATTCCCTTCTATCTTAATTCTCAGCTTCTTCTGATTTCCCCAATTAGCTGCCATTACCACTGTCTTATCTGTACCTAGTTTCATTCCATGTGCCTTCAGTTTCGAATTCCATTCCCCCCATCCTTTGCTGAAGTTCTTGCTCAGAGTCTGCCTTTAATACTACATTGTCTGCATACAGCAACTTTGTTGATGTGTCCCCTCTGACCTGTTTGCTAATGCAGTTCATCACCAGTATGAGCAGAACCCTGGTGTACACCCAACCCCACTGGGAACCGCTCTATGTGACTGGACACTGTTCATACTTGAGTCATTGTGTCCTTGTACATAACCTTCACTAATTCTACCAAATATTTCTGGGACTTAAGATCATCAAATAATGCCCAGATCAGTTTTCTTGCAATATTGTCATATGCTTTGTCCAAGTATAGGAATTCCTAGTTGGACTCTTTCCTTATTTCTAGCTTATTCTCAGCCATTTGTCTGACCGCAAAAATCAGGCCAGTTGTACTGCATCCTGATCTGAATCTGAACTGCTCATCTCCCATCTTGCTTTCTATTGCTCTGATATCCATTTATCAAATACCTTCTCCAATATTTTGATGAATCATGACAGGAGTTTGATACCTCTGTACTGCCCACAGCCATGGATGTCCCCTTTATTTTTGTGCACTGGCATGAGTATGCTTATTCTCCAGTCATCTGGGATATGCCTTCCTCTCCACACTGCTATGGGTACCCTCAGGAGCCATTTCTCCCCTATCTTGCCCAGCATCTTTATCATATCTGCTGTGACCTTATATGGGCCTGCTGCTTTCCCTGACTTCATTTTCCTTAGTGCTGCTCTTAGTTCTTCTATTGTGAGCTCCTTTTCTTCTCTCATCATTGACTGTGTCTGTGGCAGTAAGCTTCTATGGGGTATTCTTCATTCAGCAGCTGCTGGGAGTACTCCTTCCATCTGCCTTTGATGGACTGTGGACAAGTGAGCAGGTTGTTGCTGGCATCCCTTAGGAAGGGTGTATGACTGTCCTCTTTAAATTTCTGTCTTTGTCTTGCAACCCAGTATAATTACTTTGGCCACATACTGAGTCACTTTCCAGAAGCTGGTAAAGTGCCTCTGCAGTTTTGTTCTTTGATACTGCATCTCCCTTCTTAACCTCTTTATTAGACAGCCAGTATTCTTTTCTAGCCTGATCCATCTTTTCTATCTCCCACTTTTTCATGCACTTCTTCTTTCTTTTGATGACTTCATGGACTTACACATTCCACCACCAGCTTTCCTTATGTACCTTATTTCCATACCTAGTTCAGCAACATATCTGTTCTGTTGTCCTCACACATGATATTTTGAGACACTGCCATTCTTCTTCAGTTCTACCTATTTCCTCTTCCTCTTTTGGGGGTGCTAGAGCCCTGGGTAATTCCTTGAACTGTTGTGCTTTCTCTCCATTCAATTTCCAGGTCTTCAACTTGGTCTCTGTTGAAACTTTTCTTCTTTCAGAGCCTTCTCTGATCATTGTTTGCAGTTGATTGTAGCAAGACGTGATTTATGTTGCGGGTTGACTGTTTCATTGGGGATGACTTTGCAATCACTGATTCTATGCTAGTACCTTTTCCTTACTAGGAGGAAGTCTACCCTAGTTGTATGTTGACCACTGTTGTATATAATCTTGTGACTGTCTCCCTTTCTGAACCATCTGTTGGCTACTATCAAGCCATTTGCCAGACAGAAGTCTAGAATGGCTTCTCTTTCTTTATTCCTGTTGTCCCAACCACATAGACCCAGACAGTCCGCATTTGAATGCACATATCAGCTCAGTCAGAACAGGATCATAGGAGGTTACTAAGCTATTGGCCCTGATGCCCTTACAAGCCTAGCCAAGAGTTTAGTCCATGTTTAGACAAATCAGCACCTGATGCCCCTGTCCAGCAGGGACACAGGTGAAATCCCAGGAGAATATTTTTTGATGTGAAACATCAGCTTTTGCTCATGAGAACTATCCCAAGTGACCACAGGGGCACATATACCCCTCCCACCATTAACATGGGTCCATTGCATACATTAGTTAACATGACTGAATCATCTAGAGCTATATTTTACACCATTGAGAAGTTAGTCCTGCCATGGCACACAGTCACCATTGAGTTTGTGATCCTATCTTGAGGATACCCCACACCATAGTAGATACCCAAAGCGGTTGGTCTGTATAACTCTTCCCCCTATAGGGCACCATGTAGAGTCTGTGCTGCTGCTCACAGCTACATTCATTGGTTGGTTTAAGATGGAAACACTCAGCATGTTTTTTGGAGGTGGGAAGAGCCCATAGAGACACAGAGAGAACAAGCAAACTCCAAAAAAGCAATTGGTTGGAGGTCAGGATTGAGCCTTGTATATGGGAGGCGAATATCTGAACCATTATGCCAACTGGTGTTTCAAGACAAACCAGAAGGAATTCTAGATAGACATGTAGGGGCTGCAAAGAACAAAATGCAATATTATTATGCATTCTGCAAACCTAATGATCATAGTTCCGAACATTCAGTTCACCAAATGTGGAAAAGTGCTTCTGAAAATGTGGAACAGGTAGGCAAATTTTGTAAAAATTTATTGACAGCTTTAACTGGGGAGTTCACAGTATAGTTAAAATGTTTATTTTTGGAGCTGTTGAGGTAATATGATACTTTTGTTACTTAACAGAGATTTTTGCGTAAACATTTTGACACTAAATGTGTGACAACTGATTTTATTGTGGAATGTGAGATTCTTATGAAGCAAAACGAAGAACTGTTTTCCAGACTGACATAGTTTCATCTGTAAGTGACTGCAGTATTGAAACTACATTCTCATTCATATGCTGTGCACATATTGGGCGCATGTATATACCTTCATCTTGCTGTGCAACACAGGCAGATTCCATGGATAATCTTTAATATGATTATTAGTTCATATTTTGGTGCAGATTTTGCAAGCCTCCCTCTTACTGTGCTGTGATGATGATCACTATGTACTGTTGAGGTCAAGGTCATGGTTGCATGCTTTGCACTCCCTCTTTCTGCTATGCCACAGTGTCTACTTTAAACCAGCTTCTACCTTTTGATTCTTAATACTGGGTCTGTAATGTACATGCCACCCTCCTGACCCACTTTACTGTCAATCTCTCTGCTGCCTCTGATTTGTGATAGTGGGTGTGAACTTTGCAACAGGCATCTTATTTACTTCCATTATCCCATCTTTCAGGTCACACTCCTGGGTGCATATATGTGTTCTTCTATCCAACTATATTTCAGTAGCAACCTCTGACCTTGGCTAAATAGCCATCGCTCCACACTGCTGTTGTCAAGAAAAATAAGTCACTCAGCAGGTATCACTAGAATGTATTCTTCAAAACCATAAGGCAGCTAAGCCTTATGATGTCTAAGTAATTTTATGCCAGATTACAGAAGAAGTAGCAGAAGTGCTAAGAAGAAACTCATAGGCACAATTATGCCTAATGCACAAATACAATTTCTAACAGCTTTTGCCACATGCATAGCGTCCTGGGGCTTGGAGGTGATTCCAGAAACATGGACAGCTCATGTGGAAGTTATAAAAGAATGCTGTCCCAGTTTACATAATCAATTTTATTTTCGCATTGCATGTTATGTGTCCACTAAAACGCATTTGTCTCAGTTGTATATTGAACACACAGAGCATGTGCTCATGGTTTATAGTTGTAATACAATATGTAATATAGGTCTTATGTTCCTGGTGTGATTATGCATGGTTTAGCATTGTAAAGCTACCCTTTTAATTTAGGAAGTTAATGTGCTGCTATCTATGTATGTATTTATTTGCATTTTAAAACAGTCTTTTTATTTTATATGTCTGCTGTCCCATATTAGAGGAAACCCTGAATGGCTTTTCTCTGAGAAGAAATCTGGAAATTAACTATTCAGCTGAACAAGTGGAAATTATTCATTATTAGTTAACAAACCTCAAAAGGAAACAGTAAATAATAACTATGTACAGAGATTTGTAGACAGTTCAATTATGCTTTTCAATATAAGCTTATTCAGGGCTAGAAATTCCAATATTGTAATTCTTACTGTTTCTAGCAAGTAATTGAATTTACATATTTATTTGGTCTTTGATGTTTCAACATTTTTACTATTTCAGCTAAAGGATTACTTACCATCAAGTATAAAAAGAATTAACTAAACTTTCCTCCATGTTTTCTCTTGAGAGGAAACCAAAACTTAAAAGGTGTAGAACTACACCTAAAGAAGAAAGATCTTAGAAGAATGGGAGAAAAACAGAGGTACTGAATGTAGATCTTGCAGATAAAAAGGGGAGATTGCCATAATGGAAGAAAGCTGATCGGGATGGGGAAAACAGTGAATAGACATTATAGCAGAAAGGATGGAGGCTCAGATGGAACTGGCTGAACTTAGGTAGGATAAAATGCCAGGATCTCATGTGTTCTCTTCCAGATTCCACAGAAATGTAGCCAGTATGTTACCAGACCTCCTTAAGACAGACATCTTGAAATGGTCACTTGCTATTGCAGAAATGTAAAATGACTGAAATACATTTCATATGATACCCTTGTATAAGTGGATGGATGAACACATCCAGGGAACTACAGGCTTGTTTACTTAACAACAGTGGCAAAGAGAATCCTAAGGGAGAGGATTGTAGAACATCTAGAAGAAAACTATCTCCAAGACAGCAACCAACATGGGCTCAAGACCAGAAAGAGCTGTCAGTCAATCCAGATTCTGTTTTGTACATTGAGTTATGGTGAACTTGACAAAGAAGTACCAGCAGAACTAGTCTACGTGGACTTCAGGAAGACCTTTAACTCAGCCCAGCACAGGACACTAATAGGAAAACTGGAAAACTTGGTAGTAGGACCAAGAATGTAGAAATGGATAGCTGCATTGTTGAATAGTGGGACAAAAAGTGTTGTGGTGAGAGGGACGGTGATAGAAATGAAGAAAGTGACTAGTAGATTATCAGAGTAGTCTCTCTTTGGTCTAGTACTCTTCAATGCATTTTTTTCAGACATGTCTGACAATACGGATTACCTCCTTTGCTGCTAACTAAAAGGTAGGACCCACATCAAAAGATAATAGTAAGGGTTGCACCAATGATTTGGAAAGGTTGAATAGTTGGACAAAATGGTGGAAGCTGGGTTTCAAAGTCTGCACTTTGGCCACAATAATGCTGATGTGATGTATCATCTGTGGGCAGTAGAAATGATGGCAACAGAGCAAGAAAGGGATCTTGGGATTCTGATCTCACATAGACCTGGACCTCTGGAAGCACACTGAGGGGGAAGTGGCAGCAAGAAATAAAAAGGTGGGATGTATCCTCAATAGGATCAATTTCTGAAGTAGAGGTGCTGCGTCCACTCTACAGGATTGTGATCAGACCCACACTGAGTGCTGCATGCAGTTGTGGAGGGCATATAAGGATAAAGACATGAGGCTTCTGAAATTGCAACAAGGAAAAATATCCTTTGGATTGAGGGGGAGAAACATGACCTGAGGCTAGAGCTGACAGAGGTCTTCTTACTTGTGAGCAGAATAAATAGGGTGGGGGTTGTAAAATTTGTGCACAAGGACATGTTAATAAGAAGAGAAGCGGTCATTCTGATCAGAATGGATAGAGGTGGAAGGGGTGGCACAGACAGCAAATGAAGGAATTTGTACTAACTACTCACTGGCTCTCAAAAAGTTTGTTTTTTATATGGAAGGTTGTGGCCCCATAGAATGGTCTGTTAGAATGTGGTGGAGAAGAAATCTACTGAGACATTCAAAAATGGATCAGATTGTAAAAATAAGGGTTGAGGTAGAGATGAGGGGCAAATAGAATGATAAGGTCCTTCAGACTTGATAGTCTTAGTTTTTCTTTCCGCAATTAAATAAATGTAATGCAATATAATATCTGCAAAATGCTACCATTTCTCCTAATGCAGTACGATATGTGACAAAACCTAGGCTCCAAATCCACATTTCCCCACTACCATCTCCACATTGCAAACAGTGATTAAGCAACTGAAAGTCTCTTTATTAAAATATAGTCAAAATGGGATGCTATCTTTTCTTACCTTTCATCAGTCAGCCTCACATTTCCATGTATTTACACATTAGACATTATGTAAATAATTTACTTCCAAATAGCATTCTCTCATTCCACTGGTGCATGCTCATATCAACCTTATCACTGCCATCATGTTGACTCCCACTGTAGCAGCTAAGGAACCTTTTACATATCTTGCTAATCTTTTCAAGAGAGCAACTAAGCCTGACTGCCTCATATAACTTTTTAATGTTTCTCTTAGTCTTCCTGGAAATATCAACCTTGTTCACTTACCCTGTTAGTTTCTTTTCTTTTCTTTTCTTTTCTTTTCTAGCTTTAATTTATATTCCAAAGTCAAGTAGTGAAGCCCTACTGTTACATCAGGGTTAAGCTGTCCTGGTTTACCTTCTTCTCCACATATACACAATGCACATGATACTTTTAGCCCACTATTTCTCAGAGGTTCATAGTTTCATAGATTAGTACTAGGCTAACTGTACTAGTGGGCCATTTTAAGCCTAACCAAGTAACCCATGTGAGAATTAAACCCTCCACCTTGTGTCTGTAAGGCAAACATTTTAAGCATTATGCCAACCTCTCTCTCCATTCCACTCCTTTGTTATCGTACATGAAAGCTTCTCTGAACCACATGTATGTATTGTCATCCCCTCCTGATTACACCTTGAACAACAATCTTCCTCCATTAGTACTTTATTGTGGATTCATCAACTCTTTGTACTAAATAATTGCACTGCTTTTAGAAGTGTCTTGAAATGTGATTTTCCTTCATTGTATGGATTATATGGGTCTATATCACATCACTGAACTTTTATTTTATTGAATAACTTATCATCAAATCCTAATTGTTGGACTTCCTATTCAGGGAACGACCTAGACATCGAACTGGAATTCATCAAAATATTTTAGTTGGTCAAAACCATGAAAGGTAAACTTTTTTTAAAACTTTTTTGCAGGGGGCTGCTCCTCCACACCCCCTGCAAATTAAATATACCAAGTCCAAGATTGCACTACAATGAGGTAATGGGTAAATCATGGCCAGTTTGCATGTTAATTACACAATGTTTTTTCAGGATAGCCAATTAAGACAATTTGATGAATTTCAATTTGATGTTTAGGTCATTCACTGAATAGGGAGTTCAACAATTAGGGTTTGATGATTAGTTATTTGATAAAAAAAAAAGTTTAGCAATGTAATATAGACCTGGATTATATAGGCTCTCATAAAAAAAAATTAATAGTTTTCTTTTTCATGGAACGGATTGTTTTGCATCTATGCTTACCAAGAGTTCAAAGGTTATTGTCCTCACTGGGCTGGCCTGAAAAATGATCCAATTACATCACTTCTCTACCTAGAAAATAAAATTCAGTAAATAAGTCATTAAGCAAATCCTTCAACTATAAAGGTCTTTAGGCATTGCCCTTGTCTAAGACCAGATTTCTTGGGGGGAGGGGGTTCTACCTTCTCAGTTTCTCTCCTGCATGGCCAGACCATATGAGTTTGAATGGATTCTTCCACTCCACATCTCCAGGAAGTTGACATCTCATTTCTGGGCTGTAACTAAAATCGAACATTTGTGATCAGTGCTCTAACCTAGTTAACAAATTCAACTTAATAAATACATAAATAAATATTATTGAGTTTACTTAGGTTATAGTACCATTGATGTAACATGCATATGTGTTAGTCCCAACAAATGGACATTTTTCTTAAGACTGCAGCCCATTCCTACCCTTCTTTCCATTGTATATCCATTAGCCTAATTCATTCTGTGTTATCTCAAAATTTTTACAAGTGATATCCTGCTAAGAATTTTTTTACAACCCAGAAATCTTTGCATGTTGGACTTATTTTCTCTATCTTAATAATCTTCCAGTTTCTCTAATTTGTCACCCATGAAGTAGGCATAAATATCTACTATTTACTTCCTTATATCTCCCACACATTTTATGAAGAGAATCTTGTACTTTGACTATCCCATCTGTATCATTAAATTCTACAAAATGCAATGATTTCTCTTCATTCTTCTCTGAACTGCCATTTCTGTTTATTACTATCTTTTCCTTTTACTTTCTCCAAGTTTTTTGGGTTTCTAATACCATGACGGAATGGACCCCATTCCTAAGTCAAAGTATAATTAAAGTTCATGAAATTAATATTGCTTCAATCTTTGATGTTAGCTAAAAGTGCTCTTTGCAGTACCCGCAATGTGCCCAGTAATGACTCCTTTCACAATTCATATGAAGTTACATGTATTGGTAGCATATCTAAATAAGACTGTAAATTCCTTTTTATAAGGCTTATTGCCCCTACTACTATTAGAACTATCTAGGTCTACTTATTCTACATTGCCCTCATTTCTGCCTGCAAATTCTGGTATTTTATGACTTTGTGTCTCTCTGTATGTAAGACACAAGTCACTATGTGTAGCAATTTCAATGATCAATGATTCTTTTGTCTTCTTTGCATGGACTACTATATATGATTTTCTCACATCTGTTTTTTGAACTGCTGGTAATGGGTGATCCCACGTAATCTAAACTTTATTATTTTCTATAATGCTTTGTGGCTCGTGTTTCCAGTGCTTTTCAAATACGTCAATATTATAATGTTTGCACAATCCTCAATGCAACAGCCTTGCCACAGTATTATGTCTTTCAGTATACAGTCCTTTTGTTATTAGCATATCACAGCCAGCAGCAAGGCATGCAAAAGTTTCCAATTCTGTTTTACAAAACCTACATTTGTCTGTTTCTCCCACATATGGACTTTGCAAACCAACGTGTATGTAGTCTACTATCTTGGTCCACCAATATTGACCTTTCATCTTTTGGTTTAACTTCACCTCTCCTTAACCATTCCTGCATTTGATCCTGATGAACATGAAGTTGCTTCAATAGTTTTCTATACTTACAACTATATTTATGCATTTTCCACATTTCTTGCCTTCTCATCTGATCCTTTACCTTATAGTCTTTCGTTTATTTTTTGGCACATTGAGTTGCTGCCTGATTTTAATCTACTTCTGGTTTGATTTTCATTCCCACTTAACACTGATATGTTTCTGCTAAACTAAGCAGGGAAGTAATTTTAGACTTATTCTCCTCATGCTTTAAAACCCTCATTTGGGTCTTATGAGGTCAGCAGATATGTATGCATTCCTCACGATTGCAGCTCCATATATGTAATCAATTTTGAGGAGGCCCATACCTCCTTTAGAATGAGGAATATATAGTCTTGATAAACACTGATTTTTATAAATCATTTGATGAGCATGAAACATCCTTGTTTTCCTGTCCAACAGATCCAACACATTTTGTGGCCAGTCAATCACTCCAAAACTGTAAGTTAGGATGGGAAGAGCAAATTGGTTTACAGCTTGGACTTTATTCCTAGATGTCAACACTGTTTTCAGTATTAATTTTAGTCTTTTAAAATACTCCTTACTAAATTTCATTTGCATTTGTTCATGTTTTATTGCTGATCCTTCATCATTTCCCAAATATTTATACACTCCCTCTTGCTCAAGTTATTTTATATCACATTGCTATCCCAGACTGATGATTTCTTGGTGCTGCAGCTTTCCTGCTTTAAAGGTTGCTTTTACACATTCATCAAGACCAAATGCCATTCTTATATTATCTGAATATTTTTGACTATTTGCAGTTGTGCTTTCAGTTCCTCATCTGATGAGCTACAGTTTTAAATCATCCACGCAAAGAAGATGAAAAGTCTTTACACGTTGTTTATGGCAGCCAAATTGTAACCATGACATAATCTGTTAAGCAAACAACTTAAATGGGTTAAGGGCAATAGAAAAGAGAAGCAGAGACAAAAAGTCACCTTGAATATCCCCCTTTGAATTGTTATCCCTGTAACTTTATTGTGGCTTAACTGCAAAGTGGTTTGCCACAGTTTCATGGTCACTGTAATGTAATCAATCAGTACAGAGTGCATCTTATACATTTTTAAGCACACTTTATCCATGAATATGGGATACTGTCAAATGCTTTTTCATAGTCTATTCATGCTATACTTTAATTCTTCCCCATTTTACAATTCCCCACTACAACTTTATTTAACAACAAATGATCCTTTGTTTCATATGACTTTCTTTTGTTACCCTTTTGTTCTATTGCCATGATTGAGTTTTCTTCTAAATGACTATAAACTTTGTCAACATCAAATTCAGTGTATATTTTACACATTGTTGGAAGGCAAATTATTTGTCTATAATTTCTGTAATGACTATTGTTTTTCCTGTTGTTAACCAGGTTGGTGTCTGTTCAGGGTGCTCACGTAAATAATTCTTACTAACAGCTAATTCTTCATGTAAAGATGTTAATACTTTTAGCCAGAAGTTAGGTACTGCATCTGGGCCTGGGGTTTTCCAGTTAGGAACTTTTCTTAACTTTGTTTAAATCTCTCTGTCCGTTGCTTCTCCCCCATTTCATATCCTGAATATTTGAACTTCTTATTATTTCTTTTACTTCTTCTATTTTGCATCTGCGTTATGTTCCACAGGAATTTCATGGATATCTCTTCAAAATGTATCTATTTCTTCTTATTTTGGAGATGTTTCAATTCCTTTTGCCTTGTTTCCAATTCTCTATAAAATTTTTTGGATCATCAATAAATTGCTTATTTTGTACTTCGTCTTTATATTTATCTGCACATCTTCTAAGTTTTTCAAACTGTGCTGATATTTTTAGTTTATTATTTGCGCTAGTGCATGATAGATCCTGACCTGTTCTGATACTGTGCATTGCTTTTATCACATCTACCTTTTTCAGTATTTTTGTTGATCTGTTCCTTCGTTTATACTCTTCTAACAGTGACACTTCTTGCCTTGTTTTATAGTTTTCTCGATTCGATACTTCCATGATTGTGTTTGATTTCTTCCCTTCCTTTCCCTTACTGCCCTGTGTTTTTGTGGTAAAACTTTATCTGTTATTAATTTAGCTACAGTGTAATATATCTTATTTACTTCTGTTATAATGCATGAATCTTTATAAACACTCCTAATTACTATGCTCATTTGTTTTATCAAACATATAACTTTTTCGGTTTTATTCACTTTCTGTAGTCTATTTCTTTCATTGATCTTCGTATGTCTGTTCATCTCTATTAAATCAAGCAACTATTTGCTTAGATCATTTTCTTCCAAAATTAGGGCAAATTCTTTGTTTTCCTTTTCCTGTGAGCATTCCATAGAAAGTTCCAGAACATCAGACCAGTCAACAAATGTAAATAAATAAATAAAATAATAAAACTTCCTGTGTCACATTCTTTTCAGTTTCATCTTGTGTCATCAGTAGCTCTTTCATACGAGAACTTGATGGCCTATCACACCACAATATTTACTGCATCAGAGTTGCCACAGTTTCCTGCTCCTTCCCTTGCTGTGCAATTCCAACTGAATTTTTGTACTGGCTTCCTATGGAAGGCTCCAAAGTATCTTTGTATGGCAGTTGATCAGATGTTTCCTGCTCCATTGATTACTCCTTAATTTGAGGATCCATTGCTCCATCTTGCTGTGATGTTATCAGAGTTAGATTTCCTACACTAAAGCCTTCACTTTGCAGATAATCTATAATCTCAGTTTCTATTTTTTTAACTTCTCAAGCTACTAATCCTCTTTTCTACTTTTCTTCTTTGTTTTCTTATTTTTTTGTATTGCAAGATTTTCCATATCTGGATGCCTCTGGATGCCTTTGCCACTATTTCTCTTCAAATATCTTTGGTGCTGCTCTTTTTCTACTGATTAGTTTTGCTTTCTCCTTTGCATAAATATTGCACCATATTAAATCTATTTTTCTTTCCTATGTCCATATTTCTTCTTCAGATGTCTCCTGCTCCTTCTGTTTCTCCTTACCTGGGGATTTGTTGTTCCATCATGCTGTGATATAACCTGTGTTAGACTTTCTACATTAAATAGCCCACTTCTCAGGTATTCCATAACTTTTCTGTTTTTTTAACTTCTACTTTACTAATCTTCTGTTCTTCATTCCCTCTTTTTATACTGTGAACTTTTCCATATCTGGATGTCTTTGCCTGTATTTCTCTTGGAATATATTTGGGGATGCTTTTTTTGCATTGATTAATTTGGCTTTCTTCTTTGTAAATATTACACCATATCAGATCTCTCTTTCTTTCCCACGTCTATATTTCTTTTTTATACCTTTTAAAAATCTCTAGATTTTGTTCTTTATATTTTTGCACTTCCCCAGTCCCTTCTTTTTCCAAATGGACCACCGATTCTTGGTCATATAATGTTTTTCATAAATCTGTTGCATTAATCAGCACAAATTTTTATTTGAAGCTTCTGGCATTTTTTCTTGTGCAAGTAAATTCCATTCCTCTAATTTCTGTCTTAATCTTTTTTAAACCTTCTGTATGGAAATTCTGGGCTTCTTGCATAATAGTGACAATACATAATTTCTTATCCTCAATAGTCCACTTTATCAACTTTATGGCTCTTTTTTTGGGCTATCAGTTTTTGGGATTTTTGTGGACTACTACTTCTTTCTACAAAGGGTGGGGGGCATCCTCCTCCTGGGCCTGGCCTTGCCCCATTGTAGGAATGTTTCCTTGTCTCGAGGATTCTATACTGTCAATTTTTCCATTCCTGGTACCAGTGTGCCTACCAAGATCGGGCACTTTTTTATTCAGAGTCTCGTGTACCCAGTGATCTTTTTTATTTTAACCTACTTCTGTCTATGATATATGCTAAAACACAGTCTATATATCAGTGGCAGCTTGGTGAGATTTTGTGAAAAACATGGTCCACCTCGTGAAGGTACTCACCAAGACATGAGGATGTATTCAGTTCCAGCAATACTACTCTCCTTTGCTTGCTGATTTATCATCTCTCCATTTGGATCCCATAAGGTCAGCCCTGTTTCTTCACATGTTTTCTTTTCTGTTAAAGAAACAGATTTATTGATACATGGCCAGTACCAGAGTTTGAGTTCTCTACATTCCTTCAGTTCTTTACCCAATTTTCCAGACAGTTGACCCATAAAGGTATATTACAATTCCTATTAGCTTGAATATTCCCATATTCCTTCTCTTTCTTTCATTGTTTTAATACTCTGCATCATATAAAATGTCTGTACTATTATTGACAAGTAACTCACCCTGCTATCTAGTTAGGAGTGTAAGATGTAGACTTTGTAATCCTGATATCTCCTACCCTTTAATAAAATTCTTTATCTCTGTTTGCATTTTGTGTATCCCCAGGTGAGAGTATGAGACAGGTATATTCCTCTATTTTTTTAGCTCCTACACCTATCAGCCACCCCTCACCAAATCCACTGGGACTACTGGAGCCACCTTATCCTACCTGGGGCTATGTGCCTGATCACTTCTAAAATTAACAGTATAATCATATATTGAAATTATTAAATTTACTACCTAAACTTTTAACTGTATTAGCTATTTTTTTCTAATGTCTTTTATTTCCCCAGGAAGTTTTGTAAGACTATGAATCACTGTTTTTTCATACGTACTGTTATCTTGTTATCCCAATTATGTATGTTTATGGGGGGTTCTACATCTCCTATTTCTCCCCAGTTTAATTAAAACATCAGACTTTTCCAGTGCTGGCTGTTCCTTTCCTGGGTACTTCAGCTTGGTTATTTTATTAAACTTTGAAGCTATATTACATGGTCCAGTACCATCCAGAAAATTCTCATTTTTTATTATACTACTATATACTCTCTGTATTCATTATCAGTACCTCTGTGACCTTTAAAAATGTCTGTTAGGAAAATACTTTCCTCCTGAACTCTATAGATACCCACAAGCAACATATGAGTTGGATTATTTCCTTCCCTGTCCCTCCTTTCTTTCATGGTATGCATATTTAGTTCCTCTATTCTTTCCATCCTCATGAGTTTTCTGTTGTAATTCTTTTAACATTTTAATTAACTTTTGCTAACTTCCTGGATTCTCTCCATCTTCTTCTAAAAGTCCTCACTAATGGTATACACAAAAGGCATAATTTTCCTCTATCTGATCTGCTAGTCATATTTCCTCCCCTGCACCGTAGGATTTTTTTTTTTTTTTTTTTTTTTTTTACTGCCCTTTAGCACTAGCTGAAGACTGTTAAAGCACGTCAGGTTATTAAGACAATATTCTTTTTTCTTGATGATATATTTGCTTAACTAGAATACTACCCCCTTTGTTTATACTTCCCAAGTACACTGTCTAGTACTTATCTGCACTGAAACTAAAGATCACGCTGTCTCCATTTACCTCCTGCTTTCAAAGAATGTCATGGTTCTTTCCTTAGATTTGCAACTGCAGTAATGTGGTAAATCGTTTTGTCTTTTTTTTTTTGTATAATTGCAGTAAAAGCCCTTTGTTTTGTAAACACAATTACAAAACAAAGGAATTTTAATGCAGTTAAAAAAAAGGGAGGAACTGCAGTACAGTCTAAGGACCTTTACAAAACTGAAACGGATATGTGGCATTCTTTCACACTTGGGTCAGTGAAGAAATTTAATCTTCAATATACGTACCTCCTCACATTGATTACCTGCTTTGCATAAAGCACATTATTGGAAAATAAATTATTTTTTTTGTTTTTTTTTTTGCTTTGAACAGAATTTCAACAAGCCTTCCTTATTTCAACTTTCCCTTTCAGTTCTTGTGAGCAGCTGTTGTATATAATGATGGATCACTCAAACATAAACAAACGTGCATGCACACAGACACACCACACACACACACACACACACACACACACACACACACACACACACACACACACACACACATTTACAGAATCTCATGAAGTGGCATTTTGTGACTTTAACAAGTCCTAAAAATCACAGTATAAACACATACAGAGTAAAATTTGTGTAATGCCAGTGCAGCAATCCTGAAATAACACTACCACTACATGGAATACCAGTTAAGTAATCATTTTCTATACATGACAACTTCTATAAAAATAATTATTGATCCAGCATACTATGCTTTAAACACTGTATATTGTTAAGATATTATTTCAAGGCTTACTGAATTTAGGTATGTGTGTTTGGAGTGAGGACCCTGTGGAACAAAATTAAAACAGCTATAGGTATCAACTTAAAGTAGATAGGGGGTAGAGAGGATTGATGATAAGCAATGCAGTTAAAGGAAAGAATGTGGCTACCTCTGGACAGTAAGAATTCAGACCAAAATTAATAATCTAGGATTGTCCCTTTAAATGAAGTTTCTTACTTCAATTCACCTCTCCTCTCTTCTTCCATAAACCCTCCAACAGCAGTAGTAGGGCCCATAAAAGCAGTTTGAACTCAAGGGAATGCACTACCATTGATTTTACCGGGCAGTCTATAACTTCCAACCTAGGCATGGAAGAGTGGCTCCTGAATGCAGCTAGACTGTCGAGATCACCTGATGAGGAACCAGTCGTAACAGTCCAGTTGTATTTTAGGACTCACACATTGCCAAGCTGAATAAAATCTATTAAGTGTTTGATTAAAGGGGAAATGTAAAAAAAAAAAAAAAAAATGTACTGCCAAATGAGGTACACTTGAGAGGCAGGTGCTAATGGGGGAGCTTTAGTTTCCCTAGCCCCCCCCCATAAATTTGTCACTGAACAACATTGTCTCCAAAACCAAGCATGGTTTTATACCTCACCATAGTACTAGAAATCTTCTTCTCAACTTCACCAGCATCATAAACCAAAACAGTGATAATGGCAACATGGTATCTTCACTACTCTTAGACTCATCAAAAGCATTTGAAACCATGTCACATCAACATCTTCATAATTTGCTTAACTAGAATACTACCCCCTTTGTTTATACTTCCCAAGTACACTGTCTAGTACTTATCTGCACTGAAACTAAAGATCATGCTGTCTCCATTTACCTCCTGCTTTCAAAGAATGTCATGGTTCTTTCCTTAGATTTGCAACTGCAGTAATGTGGTAAATCGTTTTGTCTTTTTTTTTTGTATAATTGCAGTAAAAGCCCTTTGTTTTGTAAACGCAATTACAAAACAAAGGAATTTTAATGCAGTTAAAAAAAGGGAGGAACTGCAGTACAGTCTAAGGACCTTTACAAAACTGAAACGGATATGTGGCATTCTTTCACACTTGGGTCAGTGAAGAAATTTAATCTTCAATATACGTACCTCCTCACATTGATTACCTGCTTTGCATAAAGCACATTATTGGAAAATAAATTATTTTTTTTGTTTTTTTTTTTGCTTTGAACAGAATTTCAACAAGCCTTCCTTATTTCAACTTTCCCTTTCAGTTCTTGTGAGCAGCTGTTGTATATAATGATGGATCACTCAAACATAAACAAACGTGCATGCACACAGACACACCACACACACACACACACACACACACACACACACACACACACACACACACACACACACACACACACACACACACACACACACACATTTACAGAATCTCATGAAGTGGCATTTTGTGACTTTAACAAGTCCTAAAAATCACAGTATAAACACATACAGAGTAAAATTTGTGTAATGCCAGTGCAGCAATCCTGAAATAACACTACCACTACATGGAATACCAGTTAAGTAATCATTTTCTATACATGACAACTTCTATAAAAATAATTATTGATCCAGCATACTATGCTTTAAACACTGTATATTAAGATATTATTTCAAGGCTTACTGAATTTAGGTATGTGTGTTTGGAGTGAGGACCCTGTGGAACAAAATTAAAACAGCTATAGGTATCAACTTAAAGTAGATAGGGGGTAGAGAGGATTGATGATAAGCAATGCAGTTAAAGGAAAGAATGTGGCTACCTCTGGACAGTAAGAATTCAGACCAAAATTAATAATCTAGGATTGTCCCTTTAAATGAAGTTTCTTACTTCAATTCACCTCTCCTCTCTTCTTCCATAAACCCTCCAACAGCAGTAGTAGGGCCCATAAAAGCAGTTTGAACTCAAGGGAATGCACTACCATTGATTTTACCAGGCAGTCTATAACTTCCAACCTAGGCATGGAAGAGTGGCTCCTGAATGCAGCTAGACTGTCGAGATCACCTGATGAGGAACCAGTCGTAACAGTCCAGTTGTATTTTAGGACTCACACATTGCCAAGCTGAATAAAATCTATTAAGTGTTTGATTAAAGGGGAAATGTAAAAAAAAAAAAAAAAAAAAATGTACTGCCAAATGAGGTACACTTGAGAGGCAGGTGCTAATGGGGGAGCTTTAGTTTCCCTAGCCCCCCCCCATAAATTTGTCACTGAACAACATTGTCTCCAAAACCAAGCATGGTTTTATACCTCACCATAGTACTAGAAATCTTCTTCTCAACTTCACCAGCATCATAAACCAAAACAGTGATAATGGCAACATGGTATCTTCACTACTCTTAGACTCATCAAAAGCATTTGAAACCATGTCACATCAACATCTTCTGCTAAATTTTCTACCCTTGACCTCATTCAGACATCTCTCTCATGGTTCCACAACTATCTGACATACAGGCAGCAAGCAGACAAACCGAAACTACATTTCTCCTCCTTCCTATCAATCACCGTTGGCATCCCACAAGGATAAATGTTAGGTCCCCACTTATCCAATAATTATATAAACAAACTACATACTGCCACCCACCTCTTTAGCATAGTTCAGTATACTGAGAATTCAACTCCTTATATGCGCAGCATCCAAAATTCTTTCACTCCTATTGAAACTTGGCTAAAATACACAAATCTGCTTTTAAATACTAAAAACTGAAATAAACTGAATAAATAAATAAATATACTCTTAAACAATTCCAAAATAAAACACACTTTGAAAATAACCTCATCTAACAATAACACAAAAGTTGAAACTGTAACCCAAATAAAACCTCCTGTTATCCTAATCAACAATAACCTCAAATATATCTAACACATTGTATGCTATTAAAAAAACACACATCAGAAACGTGGCTTCCTCTGTAAAACCAAACACTACCAAAAAGATGATACAAGACAAGCATCAGTATCTATCTACCTTCTTCCATCCCTATTATATGCCTCACCTTTTCTTCCACACCTAAATGCAACACTTACAGCTAAACTGTCCACCTGTTGCAATAAAGTAGTCAAATTTGTTGCCAACCTTATGTATAGAGCTCATCATCATATACCCCTTTAAAACTAAACTGGGTAAAGCTGAACAACTACTTAACACACAACTTATTACTGCACACAGTCTTATACCTGCACCAGAAAATGTCTGGCACTATAAGATACCCTGTTGCACTACTCTCCCGAGTAGAGACCTTGACTCATCCAATAAGCTCTTAATAATCACAACAAAGTATAATAACTTAGAAGGTGACTCATTATACCCCCAGTATGTACTCTGGAACACAATCCCAGCCTACCTAACCACATCTAAAATGGACCATTAAATTCTCTGCCTTCAAGCTCTTAATAAACAATTCCTAGACCACATGTGGTTGTACACATGTTTATCACCTTGGTAATTCATTCAGGTACCTTCACAGTGAGACATTTCCCTGTGGTACATTTGGCTGAGGATGCATGGCTGAAGTGATATTCTGCTGTAAAGAAACATGGCTGTTGTGAATTCCCGGTAGACAAACAAGAATGTGGTGCTATGCCCATCACTTCAATAACCAAACGCACAGGGGAAAAATAGTGTCAATTGTCCCCAAGGCAACATGAGACAGCAGACAGTCTGACAGGCATTAGCAGCAGGCTGAACAGTGGCATGTCAGTGGCAGTAAAATGCAGTACACAGTGGGTAGTGCCTTTATAACTGGTGTATGTTGACCACTACTGCCTTCACAGTGTCTAGGAAACATTACCTAAAATGCATACTGGAGCATAAATTTAACTAGAGTAGCATGCAAGATTTCCTCCATGCTGCAGCACACTTCTACATGTTGTAGTTTTATAAGCATGCATTGTACACTGAGCACAACACTTATTACTTTTTCTGCCTGGGTTCAGGTGTCTAGGCAGCAAGACATTTCCCTGTGGTACATTTGGCTGGGAGGACATGGCTAAAGTGACATTCAGCTGCAGAGAAATAAGGCTGTTATGAATTTCTTGTGGGCAAGGAGAAGCACATACTGCCATGCTATCAGTTTCAATAACCAAGTGCATGGGGGCAGAAGAAGCAATGAGTGTTGTGCTTAGTGCACAATGCATGCTTATATAACTACAGCATGGAGGAAATCTTGCATCCTGCTCTAGTCTCATTTATGCTCCAGTATGCATTTTAGGTAATGTTTCCTAGACACTGTGAAGGCGGTAGTGGTCCATACACACTAATTATAAAAGCACTGCCCACTGTGCCCAGCATTTGTACTGCCTCTGACATGCCTAGTGGTCAGCCTGCTGCTAATGTCTGCCAAACTATCTGCTGTTTCATGTTGCCTTGGGAGCCATGGACACTATTTTCACCTGTGCATTTCTTATTGAAGTTGTGGGCATGGCACCACATTCTTCTGTTTGCCTATGTGGAATTCACAACAACCATGTTTCTTTAGAGCTGAATGTCACTTCAGCCATGCATTTCCCATCAAATGTACCACAGGGAAATTTCTCACTGCCTAGGTGCCTGAACCCCAATATTTGGCTTTAGCATTTTTGTTAACCACTGATGCTTCGGATCTCTATTTATAATAGTTTCATTTCTGGTTTTTTGTGGACTCTCGTCATTCAGCTGTACTATCAAGAATATTGTTATACAGCCAAATATATGTTTACCTTTTATGTGTATCCATAGGTTCATAGGTTAGTACTTGGCTATCGGCCCTAGGGCCTATACAAGCCTAGCTATAATAATTCCCTGGCTATTTCTTCCCACAATATTCACTTCCCTGATCCTATCAACAGAAGGACTTCACTTGACACTAGAAAGTAATCTACCCTACTTGTTTGCTGTAAGCTATTTCTTGTATTGGTACCTTTTTGTTAATGTATCAACATACAGTGGATATAAAAAGTTTACATGCCCCTGTTAAAATGCCAGGTTTTTGTGATATAAAACAATGAGACCACAATAAATAATTTCAAAACGTTTCCCACCTTTAATGTGACCTATAACATGTACATTTCAATTGAAAAACAAACAAATCTGTTAGGGGAAAAAATATAAAAAATAAAAAGCGTACAATACACTGGTTGCATAAGTGTCCATACCCTTAAACTAATACATTGTTGAAGCACCTTTGATTTAATTACAGCATTCAGTCTTCTTGGGTACACATCTTCCATCAATTAAAGAGACTCTGATTAACCCCATATAAAGTTCAGCTGTCCTGACATTTACTCAGTTGCCTGCTACTGCAAAAGCCATGGTTCGCAGAGAGCTTACCAAGCATCAAAAGGATCTCATTGTTGAAAGATATCAGTCAGGAGAAGGGTAAAAAAAAATTCCATAGCATTGGATATACCATGGAACACAGTGAAGACGGTCATCAAAAAGTGGAGAAAATGTGGGACAACAGTGACATTGCAAAGAATTGCATGTCCCTCCAAAATTGATGAAAAGATAAGATGAAAACTGGTCAGGGAGGCTGCCAAGAGACCTACAACACTGAAGGAGCTGCAAGAATTTCTGGCAAGTACTGGTTGTGTACTACATGTGACAGAAATCTCCTATATTCTCCATATGTCTGGACTATGGGGTAGGGTTACAAGATGGAAGCCTTTTCTTAACCTACACACATTGCTAACATACTGGCTGACAGGTTCAGTGCAAACTTCTCCCCCCCCTCCCCCCCAAAAGGAGAGATATCTATTCCAGAGGATTGTAGCCCCCCAAACATCTCCAACGCCCAGGTGGGAACTGCCCTCACTAAGGCAAAAAACACAGCATCCATGGGACCGGATGGTGTCCCCGGCTGTGTGCTTCATGAACTCAACGAGGAATTAAACCCACAGTTAGGACAGCTGTTTAATCTTAGCCTCACCTCAGGATACGTACCCAAGGAGTGGCGCACGGCGACTGTGGTCCCACTTCATAAGGGCGGTGCCTCCACAGACCCTGGAAATTACCGCCCCATTAGCTTGACAAGCCTTATCTGCAAAGCCATGGAGAGGATCATAATGGAACTCATAAATAAAGACATAGGGAACTTGCAGACTTTGGATCCAACCCAGTTTGGCTTTGTCAAAGGCAGATCCTGCCTCTTAAACTTGGTTGACTTTTTCGAGACAGTCACCAAGGCCATTGATGAGGGAAAGGCAGTCCATACAGCCTACCTCGACCTGGCAAAGGCCTTCGACACAATACCCCACTCAGGTATCATCGAAAAACTCATCAGCTTGAATGTAAACCCATACATCACAAGATGGGTTGCAAACTGGCTAAGCGACAGAACCCACAGGGTCAGAGTTGCTGGAGCCATGTCAGACTCAAAGCCTGTCACAAGTGGTGTCCCACAGGGCTCAGTCCTGGGTCCACTCTTGTTCGGCATCTACTTTTCTGAAGTACAAGCAAACACAGGAGGGTTATGGCTGACAAAGTTTGCAGATGACTGCAAACTGGGCGCCATAGTCGAAAACACATCTGACACAGATATCCTCCAGAAGGGCCTCACAGAAACGGATAACTGGTGCCAGAGCCATGGCCTGAAGTTAAACGCCAAAAATGCATAGTCATACCCTTCGGGAAAAACAAGGTTACCCCTAGCTACCATATAGGTGACAATCCACTGAGCACAGAAAAAGTCATCAGGGATCTGGGGACCCAAGTTGACAGTAGTCTTTCGTTTGACACTCATGTTGCTAAAGTAGTTAGGAAAACCTTCTATATCGCCCACCTGATCATGAAGGGATTCACATCTAGATCAAGGGAGGTCATCGTCCCCTGTACTCATCACTCATTAGACCTATGATTGAGTACAATGCCCGTTCGAATGTATCTGACCAGACACCTGATGCAGCTTGAAAGGCCCCAAAAGTTCCTCACCAAAAGGATAAAGGGTCTCAAAAATATGTCTTATGCTGCCCGACTGAAAGAACTCCAGCTTTATTCAGTCTCATACCGCTTGCTCAGAGGTGACCTGTGCCTGACATATAAGGCCATGTCAAACCCAGATTTGATGAATATGCTTCACCTCAAAAATCTAGATCCCTCAGAACCACAAGGGCGGAGACTTAAACCTTGACACGGTTATAAATAGAACGTGCTGGAGGGACAGATTCATCACCCAGAGACTCCCTATGCTGTGGAACAAAATCCCGGTACATGTGAGGCAGAGCACCTCGCTGGCCTTGTTTAAGAGGAATCTTGACCAATGGATGGGAGATCGCAGATATACCCCAGGGATTACTTCAGTGTCACTGCTTGACAGAGGCACAGAAAAATGATAGGCATAGTTTTTATTCAAACTAAAGGGGTGGCGAAAGCCACATAACTATGGGCTAGGCTTATAAATGCCCTTGGGCAGATAGCCTAGTATGAACCTATGAACCTATGAACCTAAGAAAAGCATCCAGGCCCAGCTAAAATTTGCAAAACAATACATCAAGTCTCCCAAATGCATGTGGGAAAATGTGTTGTGGTCTGATGAGATCAAGGTTGAACTTTTTGGCCACAATTCCAAAAGGTACATTTGGAGCAAAACAACTCTTTACATCACCAAAAGAACAACATCCCCATGGTGAAGCATGGTGGTGGCAGTATCATGCTTTGGGGTTGCTTTTCTTCAGCTAGAACTGGGGCTTTAGTCAAGGTGGAGGGAATTATTAACAGTTCCAAATACCAGTCACTTTTGGCCCAAAACCTTCAGACATCTGCTATAAAGCTGAAGATGAAGAGGAATGTCTTCTTTCAACATGACAATGACCTCAGGCATACATTTAAATCAACAAAAGAGTGGCTTCACTAGAAGAAAATTAAAGTTTTGGAATGGCCCAGCTACAGCTCAGCCCTAAATCCAACAGAAAATCTATGGGGTGATCTGAAGAGGGCTGTGCACAAGAGATGCCCATGCAATCTGACAGATTCGGAGCACTTTTGCAAAGAAAAGTGGGCAAATATTGCCAAGTCAAGATGTGCCATGCTGATAGACTCCTACCCAAGAAGAATTAATGCTTTAATTAAATCAAAAGGTGCTTCGATAAAGTATTAGTTTAAGGGTGTGCACACACAACAAAGTATTAGTTTAAGGGTGTGCACACTTATGCAACCAGCGTATTGTATGTTTTTTATCTTTTATATTTTCCTCCTAAAAGATTTGTTTGTTTTTCAGTTGAATTGTACGGGTTATAAGTCACATTAAAGGTGGAAAAAGTTTTGAAATGATTTATTGTGGTCTCATTTTTTTATATCACAAAAACCTGGCATTTTAACAGGGGTGTGCAAACTTTTTATATCCACTGTATGTCCTCCTATTTCTTATTCTCAAATGTTATTAATTTGTTTTGCACACATATGGTGTTTCGTCCTACCATATGACATATCCACAGGGTTATTCAGGACTACATTAAAATCTATTTCTTGTATGTACTCCGAGTATGCCATATTATGCTATACTTGGAAAAATTCCCTGAAAGATTACAGTATATCTTGATTAGACACATGCAAATCACTGAATATAATTTAACCTCCTAGAAAGCACCTTTCCAGATTAACCATCTGCAAGGTGCACTTATCCTATGGTCTTCTACTAGACCATTCAAAGATCTTTGGAATAGACTTGCTATACAACCACCTAGTTTATGATTAGTAATAACTAAGAAATAGTCTTTATATAAAATATTTCCATGAATCACCTGCTTTCAACTCATTCTCTTATAATTATTAGTTGCCCTTTCCCCCTAGCTAGTCTCTATAAATGGAACACAGGAGTATACTAGGCAAACCTCCGGTGCCCCAGGAACCAGCCAGTTTACTGTTGTAACGTACAGTTCTACCTTTTACTACCGCTCTCAGAAAGGCTCCCTAAGCTACAGAATTAAACTACTCAACCTGCGACTTATGCGGAATGCTGAACATCCTGTTCTATATTTCAAAAAAGACTACTGCAAGGTTCTACCCTTTACTACCGCTCCCAGAAAGGCTCCCTAAGCTACAGAATTAAGCCACCCAACCTGCAAATTATGCAGAATGCTTACCACCCTGTCCTATATTTCAAAAAGACTACTACAAGGTTATACCCTTTATTACCACTCCTAGAAAGGCTCCCTAAGCTACAGAATTAATCAACCCAACCTGCGAATTACGGGGAATGCTGACTACCCTGTCCTATATTTCAAAAAGACTACTACAAGGTTCCATCCTTTACTATGGCTCCCAGAAAGGCTCCCTAATCTACATAATTAAACCACCCACCCTGTGAATTACACAGAATGCTGACCACCCTGTCCTATATTTCAAAAAGACTACTACAAGGTTAACAAACCCTAACTTTGTTTTAGTGAACTGCAAAAATACTGCTACTGGGTCCTGCACTGGCAAACAGCCCCTGAACTCCTTACAACTTATAAGAATTTATCTAATAATTGGCGTTAGTTTTTTCTAGCATTTTACCTAGAAAAAAGATGTCCTTAAAATAAAATAACTTTACAATTAAACTATGCACCTACTCTGTAACCTCTGAGTGCTTGCATCTTGTGAATTGGTTAAACCACCCCCCCGCTGCTGAACCGAGGTTACATATTCCTCCAACACTAGCTGCCATTTTCAAACCTCCAGTGCCCCAGGACCCAACCACTTTACTGTTGTAATGTGTGGTATGTAAAGTTCACTATTTATGCCTTTTTAAACTGCTGTACTGTTTAATTTTCAACTGGAATTGCTTTATATGGATGTTATCAGAAAGCTAAAATGACATTAGATCACTGCATAATTGTACTCGGCTGTTCTATTTGTAAGCGTCCTGTATTCTAATCATCTCGTAGTGTGCCTGGTTTTATTCATTTGTTTTGCTATAAATGAAGACCACTCATTTATTATAGTAAGCTAAATCCTTGAAAAGCTAAACACAGTATTAATTCTCTATTAGCTGTACTTGGGTGCTACTATTTTTGTGCATCCTGCTGATAATCTAGCAGTGTGCCTGATTATATTTTTATTTTGTCCTGCTAATACAAGGCTGCTTAGTATGTTTTACAGTATACTGGCTCATAGAAATGCTTTCTTGTGGCTTAGATGAGGTCGCTAACTGAGGACAGGATCTCTGAAATGAGTGCATAATTTTGTTTGCATGTTGCCTGCTGTTAACTCTAACTAATCTATCATTGCAGGTTCTATCATTTACTACCGCTCCCAGAAAGACTCCCTAAGCTACATAATTAAACCATCCAACCTGTGAATTACACGAAATGCTGACCACCCTGTCCTATATTTCACAAAGACTACTACAAGGTTAACAAACCCTAACTTTCTTTTAGAGAACTGCAAAAATACTGCTACTGGGTCTTGCACTGGCAACCAGCCCCTGAGTCCCTTACAAACTATAAGAATTATCTAACAATTGGCATTAGTTTTATCGAGCATTTTACCTAGAAAAAAGATGTCCTTAAAAGAAAATAACAATTTTACAATTAAACTATACACCTACCCTGTAACCTCTGAGTGCTGGTGTCTTGTGAATTGGTTAAAGCCCGCTCCGTTCACCCAAGTTTTGCTTGAACTCCTTCTGCACCCCACCCTGCCCCCGTATTCCACCTGCCCCTAGTGGTGCTAAATTTATTTGATCCAAACCACACCTCAGCTCTACAATCAATCAGTAACAACCTGTTCTCTAATCAGGACTATCCTCTACCTGCTACTAATAGTCCCTTCCCCCTGCTATTTCTCTTAATCTAGCATCAGGTCTTAGGCAAATAACTATGCTATCTCCCAAAATATTATTGCTAACCCTTATATCATCTCTGCTGCTCATCGCATACGTCCTTTCTGTTTAAGAAAACAAGGGTTACCTGGGCTTCCACTACCCTAGATTCCAAACCTCAACTCCATCTGTAATGCACAAAAATGCTCACCTTCCCCTTTCCTTCGTACTCTACTCCCCAATCCCAAAAACGACATTCCCATTAGACCTAGATACATTAGTCCTAAACCTAGACACGATCATAATACTCTATTCAAAATCTGGAAACTCATACTTAGGTTAAAAAATAACCTCATTATGGATGGCTACATCCACCCAAATCCTGGCCCAACCTCACCAGCTGACTTTAATCCCCCTACTTACTCCCCTGTCAACATAGTACCACCGAATAGACCTCCAAACTCCTTGCTGGCCTGCCATCTAAACATCAGGAGCATAAATAACAAAATTCAGCACCTGCATGCCCTCTTAGCTGTTTATTCACCCAATATACTATGCCTCACAGAAACGTGGCTAAAACCTGCCACCAAGGACAACGAAGTTCTGCCACCAGGGTATAATATGTTCAGACTGGCTCGTACCTCCAGAAGGTTTCATATGAAACCATCGAAATAACATTACATCGACGATCAGAACATCGAGACTACTACATCGAAATCACAAACCAGCGAAAACGGAAATCGTCGAGTTAGACAACATCGAATTTACGGAAAGTGCACAACATTCAGTATCCAAGTTATAAATATAGTTCGTACATACTGCACTGTTAGGAAAATAAAGAACGGATTCTATATCCGGTTCGTTGACGTATTTAACAGGTGTTCTGATCAATAACATAACGTGAAACTACAATGGCGAAATATTCCACATATTCTCCTGGTGCTATAGGTACGTTGTACTCAGTTGGGAAATCTCAGCGAAATAAAGATATACTGATTATAGATGGATTTCTCTATAATTTGGAGCGAGCTGTACACGCAAGACGATATTGGTGCTGTAAGCAAAAGCATATAAACAAGTGTAAGGGACGTTGTGTAACAATATCTCTATCTGAGGGTGAAAAGTTATTGAAAAGTAATCCTCATAGCCACACTGGAGATCCAGCAGAGGTACAGCGTTATGAAATGTGTAGTTATTTGAAAGAAAAAGCTATAATGTCCCGTGATACACCATGTTTAATAGTAGATGATGTTATGGCAAGTTGTAGTTTAAGTAATGTTACCAGTTTACCTAGCCGTATGTTTCTAAGACACTACTACTGTTGTACGTTTCTAAGAGACTATTACTGTTGACGTATTATTTTCAGATACTGCTATAATGAAAAAGGCACCCTTGCTGCAGATAACTTTTGATTTAATATACGTGAGTATGAAACATAAACAGGAGTTGTTCTTCTTCAGTTTCGACGTTATGAAACTCGACGATTTCCGTTTTCGCT
Source organism: Protopterus annectens (assembly GCF_019279795.1). NCBI lineage: Eukaryota > Metazoa > Chordata > Ceratodontiformes > Protopteridae > Protopterus > Protopterus annectens. The sequence goes on along the minus strand of NC_056730.1, from coordinate 636,772,640 downwards.
GGTTTGTGATTTCGATGTAGTAGTCGCGATGTTCTGATCATCGATGTAATGTTATTTCGATGGTTTCATATGAAACCCTCCAGAAAGGGTGGTGGGGTAGCAATATTTTACAAGTCTGCCTTATCCATCACAACAGACACCCAACAACCACCCAGATCAATAAAGCTGAAATTATTATCTCAAAACTACATATTAATAGTAACAAAAGCATAACCATTGTCTGCGTCTACATTCCCCCAGGGAGGAACACAGATACCCTAGAAGAGTTCTTAAACTGGTTGTCTAATAGCCACCCACAAGAAAATATTGTTCTCAGGGATTTCAACATTGATTGGAATGCCTGTTTCTCTGAATCCCCCACAACCCATGTAAACATCTATGGGTTTACCCAGACCATATCCTCCCCCACTAGGTTAGGTAAATCCCATAATAAAGGTAGTACCCTAGACTGGATACTTGTCAACAATCATTACAATACTATACATCAGGCACCTTACTTGATGACCTAAGTGATCACTGTCTTACCTATATAATCAAGCTTAAGGGAAACTACTCCCACTATCCCACCTATAGAACTATAAGAAGCAACAAGAACTTTGATCTGAATAAGTTTAACAATGAACTAAAGGCATGTAAATGGTCAGCGCTAAAAAAACTACTCCTAGACAAAGCTGTCACATACTTTAATGCCATATTCCTTGCTATTCTTGACTCTCATGCTCCCAGCCGTACTATTAGAGCCAAGGTTAATATTGCCCCATGGCTTTCTAAAGATACTAAATCCAAAATCACACTTAAGAACAAATCGTGCGCCACCTACAAAACAACAAAAAACCCACTTGACCAACTTAGATTTAGACAGCTAAGAACTGACCCTAAAAAATCCATGTTAGATAAAAAGAACTACTACTGCCATCTACAGGAAGTACACCACAATAAACCGCAGAAGTTCTGGGCAGGAATAAACAAACTCCTCCACCCAGACCAAACCACCACCCCACCCCCTTCTGCCTCCACACATAAATCCCCAGAAGATATTTCTAACACCTTTAACACCTTCTTCACAGAGAATATCTAGCCTCTGGCCAGCCAACTCTCTCCCAGTGGTTCTAATCCAAATGCAGCCAGTACCAATACCAACGTAGCCTTTAGCTTCCAACCAGTGTCCACTCAACTCATTATGACCCTACTTAAGAAACTAAGACCCACCACACTGGCTGTTGATCTCCTCCCTGCAGAATACTTACAAAAGGCTGTAGTTGCTATTGCATAGTTCGTCTTAATCTTGATCAACTGGACCTTATCTGGAGCTTCCATCCCCACTATATGGAAAATCTCCCATGTCATACCTCTTCATCATGGGGGCAGCTCCAATGAACTGTCAAACGTTAGGCCCATAGCTATCTTGTCACCACTAGCTAAAATTATGGAGAAGTGTGTACATATATATCTCATGCACTACCTTACACAGAGCAAGCTATTGTCCAACTCTCAGCATGGCTTTAGGCCAAATCACAGCACTACATCAGCCCTCCTCTTTTTCACTAACGTTATAAACCGCAACCTTAACAATAACAAACTATCCTCCACACTCTTTCTAGACCTTTCCAAGGTCTTTGATGTGGTTGATCACAAAATGCTAATGAACACCTTGAAGGCCTTCACCTTAAACAATCAATCGCTTCAATGGTTTGAATCTTAACCTGCAGGGCAGGCAAAAGGCAGTTCTGTGGCAAGACAAGCTGTCATCGTGCCTCCCCATCAAGCTAGGAGTCCCTCAGGGCTCTATATTAGGACCCCTCCTCTTCTCTATCTTTATAAACAACCTTCATACAGTCATCCCAGATGCTACCTGCATTCAATGTGCAGATGACTCCACTTTGATTTGTTCTGCCACCTCACCAGCTAACTTTTCCATGTTAACCCAAAATACCTGTAACTCATAGGAAAAATGGCTTTCAAACCAAAGTTTGATCCATAACCCCAACAAAACTAAGCTGCTTCTCTTCTCCCCTACACTTAGGACCACCCCACCACTCTTCAACATAACAGCAAATAATAGTGCCATTATCTCCCCGGAAGCCCAAACTAAACTACTGGGTGTCATAGTTGATAACAACCTCAGGTTTGACAAGCACATCAATCAAACTATAAAAACTACCAATAAAAAACTCAACTCCTTTTATAGGATCAAATCTTTCCTCACCCCACCTGCTCGAACTGCAATTGTCCACTCTCATCTACTATCTACCCTTCTTTATGCCTCTCCTCTTTTCTGCAACTTGAATAAAACAGATCTTAATAAATTATCATCATGCTACAACCACATTGCCAGATTTGCTACTGGCCCACCCTACCGAACCTACCACTGTCACAACCTAAATCTCCTAGGATGGCTGGAACTACCTTACCTTCTGCCGTTCAATCAGCTCATAGTAGCCCATAAAGTCCTCTACCAGCTGGAAAATACATCTGCTCTAAAAAACATGATCAGCCCCTATAGTAACAACCACCCACTCCACTCATCCACCAAACTCCTAGTTCAAATGGTCAAATCCAACCTCTCTGCTGGTGACTCGCTCTTTGCCAACTCTGTTGGAAAGACATAGAACTCACTACCAGCTGACCTGACTCTAGAGCCTTCATTAACCTTATTTAAAAATAAACTTAAGAATGACCTCAAATCGCACTGGTTATGTCCCTGTTCTAACCCTAACTAGTGTCCTCTCTACCTTTTGGTTGCCCCTAATCTACAAATGTTTCTTCAGTATCTGCCTTCTCCATATCAGGAAGGGTAAATTGTATAAACTGTTACCCAATGTGTCTGAATCCTGAATGTAATATGCTGATACCATCTGTAAATAAATACTTGTATCGCTCATGTCTGTAACCTGTATGTAACTACCATGTACTAAAAGTTCTATAATTGTATGTGTATATGTACCTTGGAGCTTTTCTCCCCACACCACCACTGAAAATGGATATATATCCAGTCAGACTATCCCCGTTAGCAAATGTAAAATAAAATAAAACAAATAAATATATAAACCATCACAGGAACCATGGTATGCCCAACCATATAAACATTTCAATAGCCATACTTTAAAGTTCTTGCTGCACTTTACAATCACTTAATAGTGTCCACTTCTCAAATTGAGCAAAATCATGCATAATAGCCCTGGTGTCCACTTTTCATGACCATATGATCATAGGAGGTTACTAGGCTATTGGTCCTGAGGCCCTTATAAGCCTAGCCAAGAGTTTAGCCCATGTTTAGACAAATCAGCACCCAATGCCAGTGTCCAGCAGAGACATGCGTGGAATCCCAGGGGTATATTTTCTTTTTCCCATCCAGTTATCCAGGTTGTGCTTAAAAAGGAGTAAAGAGGTACTCTGCATGATGTGGAGAGGGTGTCTGTTCCATAGATGGGGAAGTCTCTGGGACACAAATCTGCCCCACCAGCAAGTCTTGTTGATGCATGTGAGTTACACGAGTGGAGCTTGACTTGCAGATATGCAGCAATCCCATTAAGGTGGGGTCCATGATCACCTTGTATGCCATACAGAGGTAACCTCTGGGAGTCTGTATACAACTGAGTAGAAGGATAGGGCTTTTAGCCTATCTGTGTATGGTAGATGCTTTAGGCTCTGGATTCTCCTGGTGAGGAACCTCTGTGGTCTCTCCAGTTGCTGCATGTGGTTTGCGAGGTACATGCCGAAAGGGGCACTGTACTCAATAATGGGCCTCATAAGGGAAGAATAGAGGGATGTTATGACCTCCTTGCCCCTGGATGAGATCCCTTACTTATGAGGTGGGCCATGTAGAAGGCTTTCCATACAATGGAAACAACATGGTGGTCAAAAGACAAATTGCTATCAACGTGGGTGCCCAAATCCCTCACAACTGATTGAGTGTTTAGGATGTTGTTATTAATGTGATAATTTGTGGGAATGTCACTCTCCCCAAAGGGGATGATGATGCATTTTTTGGTATTCAGCTGGAGGCCACATTTCTGGCACCAGTCATTTGTCTGAATGAGACTCTCTTGGAGGATGTCCACATCACTAGGGGAATTGATGACAGCATCCAGCTTGCAGTCATCTGCAAACTTGGTCAGCCATAGCCCACTGGTGTTGGTCTGCACCTCAGAAAAGTATATCCCAAATAACAGAGGCCCCAAGACCAAACCCTGGGGTATGCCACTTGTTACAGGTCTACTGCTTGAGGTGGCTTCCCCTATTTTGACTGCATGGGTTCTATCAGTGAGCCAGTTTGCTACCCATCTGGTAACATATGGATTGATGCCTACTTGAGAGAGTTTATCTATTATGCCTGAGAGGGGAATAGTGTCAAAGGCTTTGGGCAGGTCAAGTTAGCGAGTGTGCACCGTCTTCCACTCGTCCATGGCTTTGGTGACTGTCTCAAAGAAGTTGACCAAATTTAGCAGACGTGAGCTCCCCTTGACGAAGCCAAACTGTGTGGGATCAAGTGTTTAGAGGTTGCCAATGTCCTTGCTAATGAGGTCCATGATAATCCATTCCGTGGCCTTGCAGATCAGGTTAGTTAGGCTGATGGGTCTATAATTTCTTGGATTGGTGAATGCACCACCTTTGTGCAAATGGATGAGAGTGGCTGTCCTCCACTCAGCTGAGATGAAACTAGTACTCAGGCTTTGGTTGAATAGGGTGCCCAATGGTACTGCACGTTCCTGCCTGAGTTCACATAGGATGCAGCCTGGTATGGTATCAGGTCCCATGAAGGCTGTATTTTTTTGCCTTTGAGAGAGCAGTGATGACCTGTTCCCTAGGTATAAGTGGAAGAGGGTGGGTTCTGGGGATGCCCTAATTTACTGACAGGAGGGACAGAAGGGTGAAGTTTTCACTGAATCTGTCAGCCAGCAAGTTTGCTATATCTACGGCATTTGTATATGTGGTGTCCTTGACCACCAGTTCTGAACAGATCTGGGTGCTTTCTTTGAGGTTGCAGACATATATGAAGAAGGCTTTATAATTTTCTCTAGTAGATGTAGCTAATTTGGACTCAAAGTTTGCTTTGGAGGAATTCACTTGTGCTCTTATTTGCTTGTTCAGGCTAAGGAGACATTGCTTCCAATTGGGCATCTCCTCCTTCTAGGCCTTGGACAGCAATTTTTTTTTCTTTTGTTATAGAGTTTATTTACTGCAGATATCCACCAGACAGGTTTACTCTTCCTTGTGGAGGATGGTTTAGTCCTGTCAGGTATTCCTGATTCTATGCATCTATATAAATGCTTGTATAGTGCTTTGGTATAGTTTTGGATATTGGTGCCAGTTCCTACAAAGAGGTAGGGGGCTGTGAAGCTGTTTATATCATCCCTCAGGAGGCTATAATCAGCTTTAGAGACATTTTTATGTCTGATCTTAGCTGGGGGGGGGGGGGGTTGGGGGAGATAGTGACTTCAAAAGTGACCGCTTTGTGGTTGGATCATACCAGAAATGATGATACTATAGGGATGTAGCAGTGGTTACTCATGTTGGTTAATACCAAGTCCAAGATATTATCACCCCTTGTGGTGGCATCAACTAGCTGTTCCAAGGCATTTACATTGACAATATCAAGGAATCTCTGGACATTTGTGTTCTGGCATGAGTAGTTCTTCCAGTCTATGTTTGGGAAGTTAAAGTCACCCAGGATCAGGGTAAAGGGTTGAATCTTGATAGATTCGAACAGGTCCAAACAGGTGGATTGTACATCTTGAGTCAGATTTGGGGACCGGTAGCTAGCTATGATTTGAATATGGGTCTTGTCAATGGTTAGCTGCACCTGGTTTGTCTCCTGTGCATCTTACTGTCTGTCCAGCCTGGAGGTATGTATGTTTTTAATGTATATTGAAAGTCCACCTCCTTTGGCTTTACTGCCTACAGTTTGGGGTCTGACTGTATGATAGGATGAGTAACCAGGTAAGGCTGGGGTGGTCTCTGCAACTTTGAACCAGGTTTCTGTGACTGCACAGATGTCAGCATTTTCCAGGGTTAGGAATACTTGCAATTAGTACAGTTTCATGTTTAGACTCCTAGCATTTAGCAGCATGACCTTTAATCTGTGCTTTGTTGAAATTTTTATGTTGGTAGTTTTAACCTCATCACTTTTTGTAAAAAAGGAACTATAGGGGATGCAAGAGCCTTTGCCAGAAGCCTGAAACTACTTATCAGCTCTATATTTCCAGATTGTTTGAGGAAGCACTCTCAGACAGAGCACAAGGAGATTCTAGCAATGACAAGTCTTAAAGGTAGACAAAGTAGCACTTTGCTTGACCTGAATAGAAAACTTATTCCATAGGCTGGGGATACCCTGAGTTAGGAACCCATCCCTCCAGTGAGACTTGTTTACTTAATGATGTAGACTAAGTTACCAAGTACTGGTGTTTCTAGAACCACTGATTTTACAAAGAAGTAGGAGATCAAATAGGACTTGGCCTTTCATGGCTCAAAAAACAAAACATAGGTCACATTGGAGTGGATCATAAGCTATTGAGTATAACAAAGGTTGTGTTAATCTATCATTATAGTTGAAGGATTTAGGACTTTCAATTGTTTTGGTTAAAACTGGATGGTGCAGTGTTGCAGTGGTTTGCATTGTTGTCTCACAGCAAGAGGTTCTCTGATTTGATTCTCAGCTGGGGTGCCTTCTCTGTGGAGTCCGCATGTCCTCACTTCATTTGTGTGGGTTTTCTGTGGGTGATCCTGTTTCCTCCCATGCTACAAAGATGTGCTTTGAGTGTTTTCCCCTGGGCCTCTGCTGAAAATTGTCTTGTTCCAAGTCGGACTTTCCTGGTAGCAAACGTTAAATAAATACAATTGCTGGGATTTTTCAAGTTGAGTGATATGTTTGGATTTATGCACATTCAATAGAGTACTGTATTATATGATGAAGCTTATAAGGGAGGATTCCAGTACTAAGATGAATTCTCTGGCTATTAAAGGTATTCACTTTTAAACTAACTGGGACAGACAGAAGGATCTCCTGTCTGAGATGGAAACATGGTGACCAAATGCGATATAGAGAGAGAGAGTTGTCCAGTTAAGTATGCAGGTGTCTAATGACTGTATCTGTCTGAAGAAGGGTACGATTTATAAACATATGAGGTAGGAGCAGCTCTTTTCCGGATCAACATTATGTTTGAGACCACCATTTTCACCCCAACAGGTATGTGCATATTCCAGCTCTGGCTGGAACTATTTAGTATAAGTGGATAAATGGATAACAGTGCCCAGCTTACAGTAATTAGCAAGCATGGTCAATATACTTATGGGACAATGACTTGAATGTCTGTAAAATTAATGCCAAACAGGAGAGGGTCCAGTGCTGATCTCTGTTACCACAGTAGTTCAAGTTTCAAGTACATAGAAGGTGCCAGGAAATTTCACAACTTTTAACCTATTTGTTAGCCAGTTTGCAATCCAGTGAACAATCTTATTTTGCCTTTTAAAGGATGCAAGCATCCCCTAATATTCCACTTTTTATGCTACAGCCTGACTAACTCTTGACTTGGCTGCCTTCAGTTCTCCATCCTATTCCTTCAAAATGTTTTGCTCCAGGATTTGGCTTCTGGGCCAAGGACAGAGTGTACTTTGTGCAAATGTCTATGTCACTGTGCTTAGTTTTACCATCTACTGTTTGGGCAGTTGCACAGTTCTGACAGCATCATCTTACCTGTTTTCCCCATCTGTTATGTCTGCATTATCCATTTCTATCTTATAGTAAAATGTGCTTGTATTACAGTTCCCTTAAACCATTCAACATTTATTATTAGAGATGACTTTAAATTTCAAACAACATATTCTACAAAAGGTATATCTATATGTATGATTATATATCTATCTACACACGCTAAATGTGTAGACATAGATATACATGGAAGATAAACTGTTCATTGACATGCCACCTTGTACTTGACAAACAGAAAAAAAGACCATACAACACCTGATCAAAAGTCAGCTTACTGCATATACAGACTTTTCTTCTGTGCAAAATTATGGTACAGTGGGGATCTTGGAATTTTCCCACTCCCCTTTCCAGTGTGTGATCTCAGAGTTGAATAGCAGTGGGTGTGGGGGTACAGAATGTTTATATTTTGATCTACTGGTGATTAACAGTTGCTTTGATTACTTGCCATTCGATGTTTTTGATTTTTTCAATAGTAATATATATATATATATATATATATATATATATATATATATATATATATATATATATATATATATCTATAGAGAGAGAGAGAGAAGTTCTCTGGTTTGATTCTCAGCTGGAGTGCAGGGAGTGCCTTCTGTGTGGAGTCTGCATGTCCTCCCCGTGGTTGGGTGGGTGTTTGAAAGACATGTGTAAATGGGCGTGCCTTCGTTGAAGGTTGAACGTCGAGCTGGCACCTCGGTGTTTGTGAAAATCTACTGCCAATCATTAGCAGACCGGAGTTCCATTGTTGTGACCCCTAACAGGGAAAAGCCGAAAGATATATATATATATATATATATATATATATATATATATATATATATATATATATATATATAGGTTCACTTTATAATCTCAAAATTCTGAAATACCGAATTTCAGAATATCGAAATCATAAAGCCAAAACACCACAATCCCGAATGCCCATAACCGCAAAATTCAAAATCCCGACACTTACATAGACATACTCACATACACACAACTGCCACCCACACACAAACAAAACTAACCTCCACTAGAAACTGTGCCCCCCCACACCTCCCTACTTATATATTCAAACTCCAAGACTACACACACACACACACACACACACACACACACACACACACACACAAAGATAGACAGGTAGACAGACAGATACAGCTATATATAGATAGATATAAATGGGTGTTATTCACTCTGTCAAATTTGCAGTTCATAGACAAAATAAAAGTCTTGGGAATTTCATTAAGAATTTTCATTATCTATTGATGCATATGTTGAAAGGATGAAGACTGAGAATGTGTGAGTATGGTAATTATGGGATGGAATTTTAATGCCAAAACGTTTGCATACACCCAAACATTTCAGCATTAGAAGGTAGGGTATGGTGTGTGTGTGTGTGTGTGTGTGTGTGTGTGTGTGTGTGTGTGTGTGTGTGTGTGTGTGTGTGATAGAGAGTTAGGCTTGGAATAAGAGTTAGGTGAGGGGATACGTTTATTATATATATTTGTTGTTGTATTTGTTTTTGCCTGCACTGTATAGCGTTTAGGTGTTGCATTGGGGTTAAGGGCATGGGAATGGTTAGTGTTACTACACATCTACCATCATGCACCCACTTCAAAACTTTACTAAAAGCACACCTAAAAACATGCTGGCTATGCCCTTGCAACTCCCACTCTAATATCACCCTCCCCATCCAACCACTACCTTTCTTTCCACTTCACTAACTACCTTGATTACAGCAAGCTCAGATGCTCATAAGCCAGTACTTATTATACAGCAGGAACTTCTTGTAACATTTGTTAATGTCTGTTATGTACTTCACAGATAAAGATTCTAGTTGTCTACTGATGTGCCATGTTCTTCATCTGTAAATATGTTGTAAGTAATTGCTATGTAAATTGTTAATCGCTATGTAATCCAATGTAACTACTGTCTGTTTATTTTAACTGTGGAGCTTTTCTCCCCGGGCCTCCGCTGAAAATGGACCTACGTCCAGTCGGACACTCCCGGTCAACAAATATAAATAAATAAATAAATAAATCTAGGTGGTGAAGGAGGTGTGCTGATCCTAACCCATTCCCTGCTTCTGTACCTAGCCCCAACACTGCACCTTTACTTACAAAAAACCTTTCTGTAACACTACCACTTTGCAGGCAAAGCATGCTTGAAATTGTGCTAGGATTTTGATTAATGGATTGCAAAAGAAAACTATTTGTTTTCCTTCTGTGATCTTTTTTCCAGTCTTGTGGATGTTTCATTGTTATTTTTTGAAATGTCAGCATCAATCACCTTTGTTATAAGTTAGAATTTGCGGCATGTGTTGTGAGTTACTCTTCATCCGATTCCTTCTGTTGAGGAAAATGAACATAATACTGAGAGGCAGAATTAATGAGCATTGTTATGCCATTAAAAGCAACAATAATTTGCATGCACTCTAAATGCACTCCCAGGAATGTGAAGTTTTAAGAAGTTTTTCTGTTTTCTATTTGATCATGCATCCAGTTATGTTAGGGGTGATAGTAGGGAAGACTTTTTTTGAAATATCTTAGATATGAATAGAAACTGAAATGAAATACTGGTAAACAAATAGGGTCAAATAAGTCAGTAAATGTAATATGTTATTTGAAAAAATAAGGAATATGTTTGGTCATGTGACTTAAATCACATACCCTTAATGGGATACTTAAGCTGTGATTTAAGTGGTTACTCTGGTCTCATTAAGTCTAATGTCTTTTAAGTAAATGTATTTAGAGAATAAAGTATGTATCATACTTTTTTAAAGCTATTTCATGTGTTTAAGTTTTTGAGATTTTATCAATTGCCAAGTTACTTACTGGGCTGTATTTTGTATTGACGAGATGTGTTTTTCCAGATATGCTTCTGAATACCATAAGCTGTATAGCCCAGTTCCTTCTCATTTTTACTTTCTTATGGAAAAAGATGCATGACTAGCACTGAATATTTCACATAGCATTTTGGAGTAGAAATACGCGCACACACACTCACACACACACACACACACACACACACACACACGCGCGCGCGCGCGCGTGTGTGTGTGTGTGTGTGTGTGTGTGTGTGTATATATATATATATATATATATATATATATATATATATATGTGTGTGTGTGTGTATGTGTGTGTGTGTGTATATATATATATATATATATATATATATATATATATATATGTGTGTGTGTGTGTGTGTGTGTGTGTGTGTGTGTGTGTGTGCATTCATATACACATACATGTATGGAAGACAGTAATTTAGTTGACTATCATTAGAGATAATGGGTTTAGTTGACAAAATTTGGTCAAATAAACAGATCTTTGACAGGTGTATGAAACTGATATCATGCTGGAGTTGTGGAATATTCCCTTCTACCTGTATTGTTCAGTTTCATAGTTGAAATATAAAATTAATAGGGGGAGTAAGGATCACAGCTCCCCTTCAAAACTTATGGTTTTTGCTGTTTGTTTTGTAGTTTCTGTTTACATGATTTGAGACTATTCCTAAGAGCATGCATAGTGATGTCAACTTTTTGTTGAGCTTTTATTGTCAAAAATAGTGCCATTGACATTTGAATATTTCAATTAAATTTAATATACCTACATACAAATATACATATACATACATACACATACATACTTTGATACATATATAGAGATATCTATCTACCTATGTAGATAGCAACATAGAAACAAAGCTATGTCAAACCCAGAGCTGTTGGACATGCTCCACTTAAAGAAATCCCAATCCCTCCGAGCTACACATTCTAGGGACCTAAACCTTGTCACCACAATAAACAGAACATGCCAGAGGGATAGATTCCTGTCCCAGAGACTTCCCATACTCTGGAATAAACTACCTATCTATATCAAACAAAGCTCCTCATTAGCACTCTTCAAGAAAAATCTTGATGATTGGATGGGAAATAGGAAATTCACCCTGGGGATCACCTCTGTGGCTCTGCCCGACAGTGGCACAGGAAAATAATTTTCTTGGGTGGCAAAAGTCAGGGTACCTTTTTGACTGGGCTTGTATAGGCTTCAGGGCCAATAGCCTAGTACCTACCTATGAACCTATGAACCTGTGAACCTATAAGATAGATATAAATGCAGATAAAGATTTCGATATATAGATAGATATATAGCATAGATATCCACCATATCATCTATATGGTTTGTGTCTCTTAATACTGTTCATATTATTTGTCCATTAGTTACTAGTTAATTGTATTTAAGAAATGTTAATAATCTAATGTCCATTTGATGGCATTGCTCAGTTACCTATCATAGTCCAGCCACTGTCTTATATTCCTTTCAGCCCCTTATCAGAAATATTTTTCTGCTGAATATGAATCTCATTCAGTTTCTTTATCCGTCTAACATGTGATATTTTTCTTCTGCATATGCCCTTCATGTTGCATCTTTCTCTCTTTTTTAAGCCTATTTCATGTCTAACTTCCAGTTTTGGGATATATGCTTTAGTCTAGCTCCTAAGCCTTCAGTTTGTGAGACACTATGTGCTGCTCATGATAACAATCCTCCATGACTGCACTTCTCCCTGTGTTTGTTTTTCTTATTTTGTTTTTTTTTTTAGGTCAGTTGGTTTATTTGTCATTTCAGCCTTTTGACTCCTCTCATCTTCTGGGACGGCACTTTTATTAACTGCTAATTCCATTTCTATAATACTTATTATATGTCCTAGTACAATGCTACCCTTTTGCACAAAGCTCATTTTACCCCTTAAAATATCCATGTATCTGCTATATCTTTGAACTACTATGCTGTTTCCTCATGCCTAACTTTGAGGATGATAAGTAAGTTAAGGCTGTAGTGAATCTTGCCCGATTACAAAAAATGCTTCCTTCAGTGCCCCTTTCCTTTTTTGTTTGTAATAAGGAGATCATTTTCTCAAATTTGGTATGATGGCTTCTCCAGGAAGTTCCCGTTTGGTACCTGCTATGAGTAAAGAGGCATTCCTTTGTTTTATAGGACACCTACATCATGATAACATACCAGTATCTGTGCCCTTCCTAGTATCTGGTATTAAATTTGTGTACTGTATCTGTCTGCAATTCTTTGTGGCATGATGTGCACTCAGTGTGAACTGTGTTAGCTTTTCAAACATTAGAGCATTAGTTCACATGGGACCCTAATTTACATGCCTCTAGTGCTACTGCAGCCATATATAAAATGGTTCTAGCTAAAAAAGTTGTAGCAAATTACTTGTAATAAGAATAATTCTATTTCTGTCAGAGGGAGCTGGGATTAAACTGTACTGCCATTCCTTTCATAAGCTGTCCACAACCCCACCTTATGTCATTTTGAAAATATAATTACTGGATATTCTACCATGCCTCTTTCCTCTTCCTACTGCTATGACATCATTCATAACCTCCCACAAAGTATGCGATCATTCCAGCCCCATTCGCTTCTGACAATCTGTTTGGAAACCATCTGCCTTTCCTGCTTTACTCTGCCCCCTTGAGATGCCACACTGCTGACCACACCTCCATTTCCTCAATACCAGTTTCTAACCTACTCACTTTTTAACCTCACAGCATTCTTGAGATTCTTCTCCAACCACAAGTAGTTTAATTGTGCCTTTTATGCCTTCTTCTCCACCCCTGCTTGTAAATGTTCCATCTCTCAAACCCCTGTTTACTCTTATCAAGGGTATCAGAGCTTGTCAGAGATTTGGGATGCATGGCTAGGCTTAAAAGGCCCTTGTGGTTATTAGTCTAGTAAACACATATGAAGCTATGAACCTATGGGAAGGTGAGAGCCAGAATTACTCATTACCCAGCCTTAATGACAGCCCTATGGTCCCTATTCAGCAGGCAGACAGCATTTGGTAACCATAACACAGCTAGGGAAGATATATGCAGTTCTCTGACAGCAGTAGGAAAATGTTATTGCAGCTAGGTGTAGTGTACGTTATAGGACAACCATAAGCTCCAGCTCCACCTTTCTGGGAGATGTTACATGTCTTTGGAAATACAGGGTCTAAATACTGACAGTCATCATAAATCAAATAAATAAAAACTCTTCCACCTTACACTTAACTTTTATTTGTCTTTCAATATTCTAATGACAATCTCAGTTTGTTCTTTTTTGAGCACTTTTGTCTTCCCTCTATAAACACAAGAGCCTTAAATATTTCCTTGTTCTTTAATCTGTCTTCTACCTAGAAAAGGTTTCTTTCATGTTGCTTTTTTGATACTCAGGCTACACATACATTTTCTTTGCCTTTCTTCCAAGAAAAATATAGTGTCAAATCATCTAATAAACATGTCCACTGCAGCTATCAATGAAAATGCACAAAATAAAAGACAATAATCAGGAATACATTTGATTTCTTGGTATTACTAAGTTAGAAAACTATTGTAATAATACCATTTATACTGATATGCATTTTTGGAAAAATAAGCTGTCCGTAACTAACTGTAATTTCATGTGTGGTTTAATGAATTTGATTCATGCTATTTTGTCACAAAATCAATTCATATCATAGGATCATAGGAGGCTACTAGGCTAATGGCCCTTACAAGCCTAGCCAAGAGTTTATCCCCAGAAAAGAAACCTCAGTCAGCACCTGTCACCCCTGTCAATGAGGGACAAAGGTAGACCCCCTGGGACAAATTTGTAGTTTCCCATCCACTCATCAAGGTTGCACTTGAAGAGGGTCAGCGAAGTACTCTGTTTGACATTTATTGGAAATCTATTCTAGAGACAGGGCAGCCTCTGAGAGACAGACCTGTCTCTCCAATAGGTTTTGTTAATGTTGCATATTAGATTTAGGCCTTTTGAGTGGGTAATGCATGAGGAGTTAGACTTATGGATATGGAGCATCTCTAGCAGGGCAGGGTCTGATATTGCCTTGTAGGCGAGACACAAATCACCTCTGAGCAATATGTATGATTCTGAGTCGAGTAATAGTGATTTGAGCCTGTCTGCATAGAACAGGTGTTGGAAGCCATGGAGTCTCCTTGTGGGGTATTTCTGTGGCCTTTCCAGTTGGTACAGGTGTTTGGAGAGGTACATACCAACTGGGGCATTATACTCAATTATATGCCTAATGAGGGAGGAGTACAGAGAGATAATAACCTCCTTTTTTCTGGATGTAATCCCTTTATTTATGAGATGGACCAAGTAAAAGGCTTTTCTGACCACTGGCGCTAAATGATGGTCGAATGTAATATTGTTGGCAGTCTGAGTACTTACGTCTCTCACCACAGATTGTGTGCTTAGGGGGTTGCCATTGATGTGGTAATCAGTAGGGGCTGGTGTGGTAAATATATGTATTTTTATTTCTGAAGAAGTCCTTGAGACAAAAGTATTGAGTAAAGTAGTTTTTTACGGTAAATCTGGTTGGTGTCTTCCTCTGTTCTCCAGTGTTTTGGATTTATTTGGTTTTGTTACACTGATGATCATTTTATTTAGGGGCTGTGTTTTTCCTGAATGGTATGATAATACATTTTTTTGCATTTAACTTAAAGCTATGACTTTGGTACCAGTCATGTGTTGCTGTGAGATCCTCTTGCAGTATGTTAGCATAATTTGGGGAGTCAGTGATAGCACCCAACCTACAGTCATCTGCAAACTTGGTCAGCCACAGGCCCTTTTCTTTGCCTGGATCTCTGAGAAGTAGATGCCAAACAGTAAGGGTCCCAGGACAGATCCCTGGGGGGCACCACTAGTGACAGGTCTGCTGTTGGAGGTGGTGGCACCTATTTTGACTTGTGGGTCCTATTGGTGAACTAGTTGGCCATCCACCTGATGAGATAGGGACTTGTGCCAAGTTGAGTTAGCTTTTCAATGATGCCTGAGTGGGGGATAGTCTCAAAGGCCTTGGCCAAGTCATGGTAATCGGTATGTACTGACTTTCTCTCTTCCAGAGCCTTGGTGACAATCTCAAAGAAGTCAACCAGGTGCAACAGGCAAGATGTGCCCCTGACAAATCTGATTTGAGTGGTATTCCATGACTAGTTGTTCTAACACAGTACATTCCCAATGACCCATCACAATGTTCACAAAAGATGGTGCTGCAGGGGAACCAACAGCTACCCCTTGAATTTGTTTGTGTATTTTTTGTTAAATACAAAAAAATTGTTATTTAATAAAACATCTATTAATTCACAATAAAAATTGCATTCCACGACTAGTTGTTCCAACACAGTACATTCCCAATGACCCATCACAATGCTCACAAAAGATGGTGCTGCAGGGGAACCAACAGCTACCCCTTGAATTTGTTTGTATATTTTTTTGTTAAATACAAAAAAATTGTTATTTAATAAAACATCTATTAATTCACAATAAAAATTGCTTTCAGAATTACTGAATGTGGAAAATTTATTTAAGTATTCTCTGACGTCTTCCACTCCCTCCAGGTGGGGAATACAGGTGAAGAGAGAGACATCAAGACTAAACATCACTTGTGTGGTAGGATCAAAAGCTGAAACTAAAATATGTTCCCTGATACTGTTTAAAAAGTCCCATGAGTCTTTCAAGTATGAATTCATTTGTTGAACAATGAGATTTAATCCACCAATAAGGAAATACCCTCTGTAATATAATCTGGGGCAGATACAATGGGTATAAATGGAGGACAAGTTTTACTTTTATGTGTTTTAGGAATTCCAAAGAAGGAACCTTGTTTTGGATTGTCTATGTGACAAAAATCATAAAGGTCATTCTCTAAATTATGTTCATTAAACTCTCAAACAAAAAAGAGTAAACACTCCTGTAGCTCTTAGATACCTCCACCATGTCTGTTAATCTGTATTCTAAACTGTTACCTAGCATTTTCTCTATACAGGTAACATATTCCTCTCGGTTCATTAAAACGAAAGTACCCCCTTGTCACTCTTCATTACTCTTATGTTACCATTCTCCTGTATTTCTTCCAGGGCTTACTTTTCTTCCTTAGATAAGTTGTGATACATTTTTCTTTTCTTTACCTCCTCCCCAATAGGATTTCTTATTTCACTTTCACAAGCTGATTCAAAAACTTTAATAGTGTGTGGCAAATTAGGGTTGTAGCATGAAGGTTTTATATATTTAGTGCTGTTTCTAACAATGTCTTTAAATACATATTTCAAGTTTAAAGACCTTCGGCCGGATTCACGATGGCTTGCACGGAGTGTACGAGTAGAGTAAGACTCCATGCAGCCATCATGTCCGAAGAGCGATCCAGGAACAGCTTATAGGGGCGTGTAAGAGAGCTCCTAAAACGTCTCCTACATGGACAGGGCTGGGATATGCAAATTACCTCGCTTGCAGCTGAAAGGCATGCAAATGAGGTACGTTTGCGATCCAGGAAGCACAAACCTGTCCGAGTAGGAGCCGTGTTAGCTGCAGAAATGTACTCAGTTGACAACTGATTACCGTTCTGCAAATAGCACAATGGAGCCTTGTCAGCTCCAAATAAAGGTTGCATATGGATGAGGAAGCATGCCAATGGCCAAATAAACGGCCATTGGAAAAGTTCCCAGATACAAAATTAAAATAAAAATACTTTTTTTTTTGGTGATTTCCGATGTTTAAGTGTAGCGCAGTGCCGCGCAAATGGGTGTGCTAAAAAAATCATAAAGTAAGAAAATAAAAGCCACACGCATGGAATCTATGAAAACTGTTAAATTACAATGTAAGGGAATAGCAGGCTGAAGACAACATGGCCACCAAGTAGGGGTTGCTAAGGGGAGAAGCCCAGTCTAAGACATGTAACCAAGCATTAGTAGGCAATCCTATGTAAATGAGTGTTAGGATAGTGAATCACACTTTTACATAGCAAATGAGCACAGTCAGTGGAGTGTAGGAGTAGGATATGGGGAGTAACAGAGTAGGAGATAGGTGACATCACAAGGGGGTATGTATGAAAGTAGTGAAGCTCATAGGAGCAGAGTGGCATGTGTCAGCTGTCAGTTAGACATCATGGAAAGAGGTGTGTCAATATGTAGGCCAGGGAAAGCCAAGAATTGGAAGGTGTATACTGTGGATAACACCAAAGTTTCTTGCGGAGCGGGTATGCGTGCGTGTGCGAGCCTGTAAACCCAAGTAAGACAGAGTGCGCGCGTGAAAGCGTGAGTGAGCGTGTTTAAGCCGGAGTAAGCATGTATAAGGCTGTTTAAAGACCTGTAAGTGCGTTTGCGCTGGTGTGCACGCTTTTTAACCCAAATAAGCAAGTTGTAGTCCATCTAAGTATGTGTGCGCGCATGTGAGCTGCTGTGAGCATGTCTGCACTTGTATGCATGTCGCTCCCCCCTGAGGAAACAGAAAGGAAAAAGGAAGCACAACAAATAGTAGGAAGCTACCAGGGAATACTAGTAGAGCTAGCAGGTGAAAACAATTAGAATCAGGCAATTACACAGGCAGAACACTAGCCCAGCCCAGCACTTAAAACTCTGCAAACAACAGTGCAGTTTGTTACTCTCAAGAGACACTGCAACACTGGAGTAAGCTACTAGAAGTGAAAACTGAAAAAGCTACACTCAGACAAAAATGCTAGGGGCTGCCATTGCTGTTATAAGGTGACATATGCAACATGCTGAGGGTGGTGACAATGCAAATGCTGCCGGACAACCCACAGTGAGGAGATGGAGAAGAGTGTACAGGCCCAGGGTCACCTACCAGGGGTTATATGAGCTGGAGATAGTGGGGTGCTATAGAGTGGACAGAGACCTCCTGCAGCAAATTGTTGAGCTGTGCAGGCCACGCCTCACACACAGAACCAACAGAGGGGAACCCATTCCAGTGGAAACCAAGGTATGTGTTGGCCTAAGAATACTAGTAACAGGTACCTTCCAGAGACCAACTGGTGATATGATAGGGATATCACAGGCATCAACATCCAGGGTACTGCACCAGTTCCTGGATGCCATGTCAGCATATGTCAGTGATCATGCATATTTCCCCAATTCTCTTGAGGTATTGGCCAGCAATATGCGTCTCTTTCAGCAAATAGCAGAATACCTTGAGGTAGAGGGTGCAATAGACTGCACGCATATACGCATAAAAGCACCAGCTGGTGAGCGCGGTAGGGCCTACATTAACCAGAAAGGCTTCCCCTCCATCAACTGCCAGGTCATGTGTGATGCCCAGGGCATAATAATGAATGTGTGTGCTGGCTGCCCTGGAAGCTACCATGATTCCCATATCTAGCATCTGACGCAGCTGTACCAGACATTTATCAATGGGGACATCCCACATGGTCACTTAGTGGGGGATGCTGGCTATGCATTGGAGCCGTGGCTGATGAAACCCATCAGAAACGCACACACACCTGAACAGGAATGCCATAATGAGGCACGTGCACAAACATGAAATATAATTGAGCATGTGTTTGGGTTGCTCAAGTCATGGTTCCGGTGCCTGGACACATCTGGTGGAGCCTTGCAATACTCACCAACTACATGTACCCAAATTGTTATGGTATGTGCTGTGCTACATAATATGATTCTGCGAAAACAGCTGCAGCAGGACCAGCATAGGCCTGGGCCAAACAGCCCCCCCACCATTGCCAAGGCCATCGCAGACAGACCGTGACTCAGAGGAGGAACAACCTGAGCCTGATCCAGTAGGCAGAAGGAGGTGTGCCCAGTATGACTTGGGCTTGGCAAAGAGGCAACGCATAGCACATACACTGGCTCAGTAGGAACCCTGGAAATGATACCTCTCTCTGACTCCCACATATAGTGAAAGGGATGCCTAAGTTGACACAACCTTCTTTCAAACATGTGCAGGGAGTATAGTATGTGCATCTGACATAGGCAGCCCTGCAGCACCACCTGAGGCATGATTGCCATGTGTTAAGCAATGTAAGGTAGGGCTAAACAGCATTTACCACCATGTAGTATATGCAAACTTCATGACCCTGAGTATCATCCTACCCTCAACAAACATGATGCCATAATATGAAGACAAGAGGATCAATTACAACAATTGGCTTAAGTGCTGGTGTCAGTGACAGGGGATCCAATGCCTGTCAGCCTGGGATGACATGCTCGACAAGACATGATGCTTCGCTAGGGATGGCTTTCACCTGTCAACTGTGGCCTTTTGGATCTTGCCAAAGACTCTCGTCACCCCCATAGTGCCTTTTTTAGGTAAGGCTCAAAAGACAAACCCACCTCCATAGGTATCACAAGGGATAAGAAACTAGAAGTAATGCTACTCTATGCCAGAAGTCTAAACTGCAAGATGCACGCACTCCAAACTCACCTCAGCATGGAGAATGTTGATATCTGTGCAGTAACAGAAATCTGGTTCAAGGCTCCCAAGAGCACCCTAGCACTAACAGGTTACACCTCATACCATGCTTTACAGCCGCAAAACATGGAGCAAACTACAAAAGGAGGGTAAGTATCAATATTTGTCAAAAATACCCACATCCCCAGGTTGATGGCACAACATGAAGCATCAGAGACTATCCATGTGCAACTAACAGTGGGTAAAACTGCCTTCCAGTTCATAGCCTGCTACAGGCCACCTTCCTAAACCCAGGAACCACACTTGGCTGACTGGAGAACACATGAAAAAGGTATCTCCAAACACCATTATATTGGGCGACTTCAACTACCCAAACATAGACTGGAAGCATTACCCTAGCTGCAACACCCTAGCCCAAAGGTTCCCAGAATTTATAAACTCAAATGCTATGGAACAACTTGCTACCACTCCCACAAGAGGGGAAAACATACTGGACATGATCATCACCAACATGGGGACTCTATGCCCAAGACCAAAAGTGTATCCCTCACTGGTAAGATCAGACCATAGAGTAATCTCACTGGATATTCACATCCCGACCCCAGCCCATGGCCGGAAAACCAGAGTGAAAAATTTTCACTAAAGCAAATGTCACACTCCTCAAAACCGAGGTGGAATCCTTCACAGCCCCTGTGCCTGTGGAAAATATGGCCCAGACCTCAGAACCCTTTATAAACACATTCTATGAACACCTTCAGGAATGCATGGATCATGCAATCCCAAATAAAACCAAGATCCAATCCTCCAAAGGCAGACTTCCTGTCTGGTGGACCCCAGCCATAAAAAAACATACAATACAAGGAGGAAGCTACTATATGATAGAGCAAAATCCCAAAAATGGAAGGCATCTCTGATCAGTATTATTGAAAAACTATGGCCACGCATAAAATCATCTAAGGCCATCTTTGAGATAAAAATTGTACAGGACACTAAGGATAATCACAAGGCTTTCTTTGGTTATGGTAGGAACCTGGGTGGAAATTTCCAGATATGCTCAGAATTAGTCCAAAATGACAAACAATACACCAAACCCACAGACATTGCCAACATTCGAGCTGACAGGTTCAGTGCAAACATCTCCCCCCCCTCCCCACCAAAAGGGCAAATATCTATCCCAGCAGAGTGCTGGCCCCCTGACATCTCAGATGCTCAGTAACAGCCAGCCTCTCCAAAGCAAATAACACAGCATC
Source organism: Protopterus annectens (assembly GCF_019279795.1). NCBI lineage: Eukaryota > Metazoa > Chordata > Ceratodontiformes > Protopteridae > Protopterus > Protopterus annectens. Next base: position 636,751,473 of record NC_056730.1, on the reverse strand, counting down.
AATGGGACCAGACAGTGTCCTGGGCTGTGTCCAACATGAACCCCAAGAAGAATTTAACACAAACATAAAACCACTGTTCAATCTCAGCCTTACCACAGGCTATGTACCCAAAGGGCAGTGTACAGCAACAGTGGTCCCTCTCCACAAAGGTGGTGCCTCAATGGATACTGCAAACTATTGGCCAAGAAGTCTGACTAGCTTGGTCTGCAAAGCTATGGAAAGGATCATCATGGACCTCAGAAATAAAGATATTGGGGACCTACAGACACTGGATCCTACTCAGTTTGGCTTTGTTAAGTTCAGATCCTGCCTCTTAAACCTGGTTGAGTCATTTGAAACAGTCACCAAGGCCATTGACGAGGGGGAGGTGGTCCACACAGCCTACCTGGACCTCGCAAAAGCTTTCCATACAATACCCCATTTGGTCATTATAGATAAGCTCACCAGCTTCAATATAAACCCCTATGTCACTAGATGGGTTGCAAACTGTCTCAAGGACAGAACCCACATGGTCAGAAATGCTGGAGCCATGTCAGACCCCAAACCAGCTACAAGTGGCATCCCACAAGGCTCAGTCCTGGGACCCCCCTTGTTTGGTATATATTTCTTGGAGGTACAGGTCAACACAGAAGGACTGTGGCTGAACAAGTTTGCAGATGACTGCAAACTGGACACCATAATTGACCCTCCAGCTGACAAAAGCATCCTACACAAGTGCCTCATAGAAACAGACAACTGGTGCCAGAGCCATGTCCTCAAGCTAAACCCAAAAAAGTGTATAGTCATCCCCTTTGGCAAAAACTAAGTGCCCACAAATTACCACATAGGTGGTAACCCATTAAGTATGGAAGAAGTGATAAGGGACCTGGGGACCCAAGTTGATAGCAATCTTTCATTTGACAACCATGTGGCCAAAGTGTTTAGAAAAACATTTCATATAGCCCACCTAATCATGAAGGTATTCACATCTAGATCAGGGGAGGTCATTGTGCCTCTCTACTCATCCCTCATCAGGCCCATAATTGAGTACAATGCCCCTTGTGGGATGTACCTTTTCAGACACCTGCAGCAGCTGGAAAGACCACAAAAGTACCTCACCAGGAGGATCAAAGGCTCAAACACATGCCATTTGCTGCCCGGCTAAAGAAACTGCAGCTCCACTCAATGGCATACCGCCTGCCCAGAGGTGACCTGTGCCTGATGTATAAAGCCATGTCCAGCCTGGAATCCATGGACATGCTGCACCTTGGAAAATCAGAATCCCATCAAGCTACATGCTCAAGAGACCTAAACCTCAGGACTGAAATAAATAGAACATGCTGGAGTGACAGATTCATAATCCAGAGGCTCCCTCCACTCTTGAGTAAACTCCCACTCCAGATTAGCCAGAGTCCCTCATTGACTCTCTTCAAGAGGAATCTGGGTGAGTGGATGGGAGATTGTAGGTTTACCATGGGTATCACTTCTATGTCACTGTTAGACAGAGGCACAGTATACTAACCTTGAAAAATGTCATGGCAAACTCCACTTAAAATGTGTGTTGAAAGCCAAACACACTCTGGCTAGGATTATAAATGCCCTAGGGCAGATAGCCTACTATGAACCTATAAAGAGAATCACACACACCAACTAGTACAACTGTGGTCAATGTGGAGTAATGTTTGGCAATGTCCACCCAAGTTGGTGAATACACAGCATTGTTGGACAAGCCTGGTTTAAGTAGGCCATAGCTGAACAAAATGCAACATGCGCATAGTTGCCCAACTGGCCCTTAATCAGTCTGGTCTGCTCAGTATGAACATTTAAAGCAGTGATGGGACTCAAACCCATGATACTGTGCACCATAGTGAAAGTACTGAACCAGTACACCATGACAGTATTGCAGTGTTCAGCCAGTATGAAAGAATGTTGACAAGTCTTTGCAAACTATCCCATGGAAACCCTGCAGGCACAGCACAATCCCTGTTGAGTTATGACATAAAGGAGTCTGGCAGTAAGAACACAACATGACTTCCAACACACACAGTATAAATGTCAATATTGGTCATGTTCACACACAGCCACAAATGTAGTTGACTTCAGATCACAACATATGGAAAGGTCACACTGGGCATGCTCACACACTTGGATAAATGAGACATATGTCAGGCAACAAACCATGGAAAGCCTGAACTGGGCATGCTCACACACTTAGGCCATGCCTGAGTTTAGCAGTTGGCCACACATATCTGGCAGTTGTATGTGTTAAGCCAGGAACCTCCCACGATCCAGCAATTTGCCCTGTGCACACAGTTAAATGACAACAGACACATATATTAATATACTGGAACCCTGTCATGATCAAACATGTTACGCAGATACACAAGTTGTTCATAGAAACTGGGAAAGCTACAGCAATAAAGACCTGCAAACAGTATCAGCAACAAATATTGTGCATCCCCAACATAAACATAGGTGCAGAGGTCGATACTAGGCTGTCTGCCCTAGGGAATTTATAAGCCTAGGTAGAGTGTATTTGGCGTCCGCCTCCCCAGTAGAGTAGCCTACTGTGCCTCTGTAAATTAGGTCACAGAAGGCACCCTTTAAGGCTAGTTTGCTATGCATCTGTCAAGCAGGGACACAGTGGAGATCCCAGGGGTGAATTTGCAATCCCCCATCCATGCAGCTGGATTTTGCTGGAAGAGGATTGGCGAGGGGCTATGTCTAACTTTAATTGGGATTCAATTCCAGAGTGAGGGGAGCCTCTGGGTAATTAATCTGTCCTTGCAGCATGTCCTATTTAGTTTTGTGCTGAGGTTTAAGCCCCTGGAGTGTGTAGCTGTAAGGGTCTTGGATGTTATGAGGTGGAGCATGTCCATTACTTCTGGGTTTGACATGGCTGTGTACATCAGGCATAGATTAACTCTGAGTAGGCGTTATGCAACTGAGTAGAGCTGGAGATTCTTTAGTTGAGCAGCATAGGACATCTGTGTGTAGCCCATGATCCTCTTGGGGAGGTACTGTTGTGGACACTGTAGTTGCTGCAGGTGTTGGGTAAGGTACACCTCAAAAGGGCCATTTAAGTCAAACATGGGCCTGATGAGTGACTAGTAGAGGGCCACAGTGACCTCCCATGATCTACATGCAAACCCCCATGTGATAAGGAGGGCTATATAAAGGTCTTTACAATGACTCTGTCAATGTGATTAGCAAAGGAGAGGTTACGATCTATGTTGGTCCCCAAATCTGTAAATACATCTTCTGTACTTAATGGATTACCACTTATGTGGTGATTTGTGTGCACCTTGTTTTCCCCAAAGGGGATGACTATGCATGTCTTAGCATTTAGCACGAGGCCATGGCTCTGGCAACAAGCATCCATCTCTGTGAGACCCTTATGGAGGAAGCATGTGTCAGCTGCAGTGTTGCTTATGGCCTCTGGTTAGCAGTCATCTGTGATGTTTGTTAGACATAATCCCCCCGTGTTAGTCTGAACCTCAGAGAAGTACATACCGAACAGGACAGGTTCCACAACTGAGCTCAGTGAGACACCAGTTGTAACTGGTCTGGAATTGGACATGGCACCTGCAATTCTGACCATGTGGGTTCCATCCCTGAGGCAGATAGCAACACATCTAGTGATATAGGGGTTGATATTTAAGCTGGTAAGCATATGTATGATGCCTGAGTAGGGTATTGTGTTGCAGACTTCTGCAAGGTACAGGTAGACTGTGTGAGCTACCTTGCCCTCATCCATGGCTTTAGTAACCATTTCAAAGATATGAACTATGTGTAAGAGGCAAGATCTGCCCTTACCAAAGCCACATTGTGTATGATCCACTGTCTGGAGGCTCACAATGTTTTTGATTATGACTTCCATGATAATACGCTCCATAGCTTTTTCTACCACACTAGTCAGGCTTATGGGGTGATAGCTCCTGTGGTCCGTTGTGGCACCACCTTTGTGGAGTGGGAGTACTTTATATGTATGCCATTCTCAGGGTACATATCCTGTAGTAAGGCTAAGTTGGAACAGTAACTTAATGTGAGTGTTCAGTTCTACTCAGAGCTCATGTAGGTCACAGCCTGGGACACTGTCCGGTCCCATACATATGCTGTGTTATTTGCTGTGGAGAGGGCACCTTTCACCTGTGCATCTGTGATGTCAGGGAGGTTACATTCATTTGGGATGGGCATCTGTATCCTTGGGGGGTAAGGGGGGGCATTTGTGTAGACTGTCTGCCAGGGTGTAGGCTATGTCCGTAGGTTTGGCATATTTTGTGCTGTTATGCAACAATTCAGAGCATATCTGGGTTGTTTCCACACATGTTCCTGACATAACTAAAGAAGGCCTTTTGATTATCTGTAGTTTCTGGTCAATTTCACTGTCAAAACGTGCAAGTGATGATTATATGAGGGATTGAAATGTCTTGCCAATACTGTTCAGAGATGTCCTCCCTCTGTGGGATATTGCTCTGTTATGTAGTAGCTTCCTCCTTCTGTTGTACAGCTTATATATGGCCGGGGTCAACCAGACAGGTCTCCTGTTTTGGAGGAGTCATGGTTTTATTTAGGATAGCATGATCAATGCATACCTGCAGGTGCTCATACAATGCGTTTGTAAAGGATTCTGCGGATTGTGCAGTATTATCCTCCGGCACAGGGCCTTTGAAGTATTCCACCCCAGTCTTCACAAGTGCAAAGTCTGCTTTTGAGAAATTCTTTACAGTGATTTCCCTGGCTGGGGGTGGGGATGGGATATGGATGTCCAGGGAAAGTTGTTTATGGTCTGATCTTAACAATGAGGGTTCTACCTCTGGTGTGGAACATAGAGTCCCGATGTTGGTGATGATCAGGTCCAATATGTATTGTCCCTTGTGTGTGGTGACTGGTTGTGCCATAGCACATGGATCCACAAATTGTAGTGGCTGTAGGGTGATGTTGTTGTGGGCCTGAGTAGTATCCCCAGTCAATATTTGTGTACCTGAAGTCAACCACTATAATGGTGTGTGTGAAGACCTTCATATCCTACACGGTTACCAGGAAAGCCGAGTGCGGTTCCTGGGTATGGGGGGGGGGGTGGTCTGAACTACACACCAAACCAAAAGGCAGTTTTGCACAATGGTAGTTGTATATGTATGGCCTGTCATGCTTCGTGCAGTGGTACCAATCCAGAAGTGTGTGTATCTGTGATGTATATGGATACACCCTCTACTTGTGTTGTGTGTTACAAGTCCTGTGGTCGCGAAGCATGGTATAGAACATAACCTGGCAGTGCCAGTGTGCATATGTGACCCTGAACTAGGCATCTGTTAATGCACAGATATTGTTATCCCCCATATTGAGGGATAGTAAAAGATGTACATTCCTCTTTGGAAAGACTGATGATGTCAGCACCTTATAAATACAGCAGGAGAAGGGAAACCATCCAGTAATGCAAATAGCTCACTGCACTAATGCTCTCTCTCTCTCTCTCAAGTATCATAACATAGTTAGGTAGGGGTTTGAATCCTGCAAATGCTGTGTGTGTGTGTGGGGTGGCAGGGGGGTGTGTTTGTATGCAATTCTCTGTGAAAGGAATGGCCTTTTTGAAGACTGGGATAACACACTAAAAGATGTACATTCCTCTTTGGAAAGACTGATGATGTCAGCACCCTATAAATACAGCAGGAGAAGGAAAATCATCCAGTAATGCGAATAGCATGCTGTGATAATGCGTTTCTCTCAAATGTCATAACATAGTTAGGTAGGGGTATGAATCCTGCAAACGCTGTGTGTGGGGTGGCAGGGGGATGTGTATGTATGCAATTCTCTGTGAAAGGATTGGCCTTTTTGAAGACTGGGATAACACACTAAAACATGTATATTCCTCTTTGGAAAGACTGATGATGTCAGCACCCTATAAATACAGCAGGAGAAGTGAAATCATCCAGTAATGCGAATAGCGTGCTGTGCTAATGCGTTTCTCTCAAGTATCATAACATAGTTCGGTAGGGGTTTGAATCCTACAAATGACATGTGAGTGTTTGTCAATGTGTTGTGTGCTTTGCTTTTATTATTGTATGACATATTATTATAACAGTAATTTCAATGCACACATCAGGTATGTGTGTGCCACATATAGATATGTACCTGTGACCTTTAATAGTTCCTATGTGTGAAGCCTGCCTCATATGATTACAGTTGTTACCTTTGCAAGCATGTGCCGCAGCTTACCAGACCTTAGGCCATACATGTATGTTGGTGACAATGCAGGCTACCACAGTGATCTGTGTCCTAGGTCAACTATGTGACACACACCCATGAAAGCTTTGATAGATTAATGTGGGTGAGGGTTCATGTCTGGAGTATATGTCAGACATGTTAAAACACAGCAAAGTCTGTGAGTGATGGACATCCAGTGTAGGTGTATGGCAACTGTTGCCAATATGCATACAGACACCATCTTGCTTAGGTGATACACCGAGGGACTGCAGAATACCTTTGGAAATGTGAATATCACAGGATAGACCATATAACACTTGTCCACATGTACACACCATTACCCGTTCTACATGATGGGTGCTACCACCTACATGGTACTGTTGGAATACTATGTTAACTACATGCCAATGACAATGCTACAGTTGCGTTACAGCAATACAGCGTGGCTTGGACAACAGGTATCTGTCTGTATGATACCCTTGTGGTGGTTAGGTGTGTCATGTGTAGAATGCATTGTAGGCCACTGTATGCATTTGCAGTCGTGGATGGATATATCCATAGTGTGTTGACATGTACTTGAGACTGCTATATGCCAAAGAGTATTGTTCCCAGGGATGTGTGGGGCTCAAAAAGAATGGCTACTGGTATAGTGTAGTACTCCAGGGATATCACTGACAGCAGGTTCCTACATCTGTGTATCAGTTGAGGAGACACCATGTAATGACCACAGAATGTCAGGCTATGTAGGCTGTGTATAGTACCAGAATGCAGACCATTGACAAATGGAAACCGTATCACCCACAGCATACTGTCAAACTATGGCATGTTCCATGCTAACCATGTTCATAAATGTACACCTGCAACTCTGTGCTGCAAACATCACACATGTACTGTCCACACCCCAACACATGCAGGCACAGGTACACATTACAGCCTTGTGGCACATGTGCAGACAGTACACTTTGGGAATTAACACTGGTGTATACAAAACTACAATGACAATCATAGTTAATGCATCATGCATGCTCGAATATACCCACAATGATATCATTACACTGTACTGTTAACAACATGATATTATTACTACAGTGATATGTAGTCACCCTGTGCATCAGCACCATGCTATCCTGTTCCTGCATCAATGTTACAGATGGCAGGAGGTGCCACAGTTTCATCATATGCACAGGGTGTGTACTTGGTTTGCCAGAGTCTGACACTGACACATCCAATCGACATGTATGTGTGTGTGTGTGTGTGTGTGTGTGTGTGTGTGTGTGTTAGTGAGGGACAACAGTACAACATGGGGCAATGTTGATGCGATGTGTGTGTATGTGTTACCCCTAGTTGTTAGCCGTATGTGTGTGTGTATGCTTGCACACAGTTCCACCATGTGGCTGCCATATACGGGTGTTTGTGGACAGCCACAGACTGTACCTGCTGGGTCATACATATCACTGTCTCTGGCCACGGACACTGTACCTGTGCCTGGCAGGGGTGCTACGGACAGTATCAGGTACTAAGCCAGACTGGGTACTGTCATCAGAAGCAATGGGTTGTTGACTGGACACATGTCCCCACTGGGACTGTCCAGAGCCATGTGGATGTGGTCTTCTAGGATGGTGTAATGATAGCACAGACCCAGCATTGCTGGGGCTGGTACTGGCACTATGGGAGCGGCTGCGGGTTTGTTGTCATCTGAGATGACTGCCAGCTGATGATGTTGCTGGCATACATCCACGTCGACGCCTCAACCATCCTGCACTGTCCTGACTCCTGGACCTGTAGTTGTGGAAGAGATCTAATGTGTCCCCCCAACATCTATAAATGACCTCGCTGATATTACGGATGGCAGCCGCAACGTCACGTATAGTGTCATTCATAGCAGTGCGATGTGCTCTAAGCTCCCTCAGACCCTGTCTGGTGTACCATTTCATACATGCCTGTGCCTGCATTACAGCCCGGAACATAGCTGAGGTTGAAAGACCTCTGTGGGCATGTCTGACAGGGGCAGTACGACCACGGATGCTCTCGCGAGAACCCCTGGACATCTGCCTGTGTGGTACCATGTCAGGAATCTGGCCATGGCTGCTGTGAGGGGATGCATGTGCCAATGATACCACACTACCCTGGTCAATGCCCACTGTATGCTGTCCCTCAGCTAAGGACATTGGTGACAATGGATGTATCGGCAGGATGACTGTGCGCATTGATGGGGTTGACTGCTGTGTAGTGTCGATTGGCTGACCAATGACAGACCCTGTCACACCTCCCTGTGCCATTACACATGTATCATCATTATCACTATCCCCAGCAGTGGCTTCAGGTTCCCTGCTGCACTCCACCAGAGCAACATCAGAACCTGTGAGAGGAAGATAGGAAACACAGTTTACAAATGTGTACACGATGTTAGCACACATGCACACAGGCACACAGGCACACATGCGCACATGCACACGTGCACATGCACACATGCACACATGCACACATGCACACGTGCAGATGCACACATGCGCACATGCACACATGCACACAGGCACACATGCACACATGCACACATGCACACATTCACACATGCACACATGAGCACATGCACACATGTGTTTATGTGTTGCACAGGAACATGCAGTGCAAGTGTAGACAGCCCTTGTTAATAACAGTATACGTGTACTTGATGGTTGTGTGTAGTTGTTCAGTGATTGTCTCCACCCTAGGACACAATGTGTACAAGGACATAACAATGTTGTGCAAGTGTTACAAGCTGTGGGTGCATATATTTGCACACACACACACAACACATGACGGTGTTATGCAATAACTGCTATGTGTACTTTTGTGGTCAGCAGAACTGGATGTGGTGTAGTAACATGAGCCATGATCAACATGCTTCTTGTGGTCAGTCAACAATAATAATGTGTGCCAGAAAGGCAGCTAGCATTCTGTACCTGAAGTGCAGTAACATGACTACATCCACAATTACACAGCCACTTGTTACATGGGTTTGTAAGGTGGCCAATAGTGAGCATTGCCTAACATGAATGTATTATTTGTTCAAGACTGTTGCACAAAGACATGGTAGGCCTCTACCCCTCAGGTATATTGTGTGCTGCATAGAGGATAAGTGGGATACTGAAGGGAGGCCATACAGCAGGTGACATAATTGGACATGTGTAGCAGGCTAAGGTGTAGTGTCTATGCCACACATGTGTGTTGTGTACATGTGTATCAGGTATGCCTATACAATGTCCAGTACTGTGTTGCCACACATGCGTGTCATGCTCTGTGTATTGCATGTGAGTGAGGCAGCTACTGAGAATAATGGGATATGCATAGCCTCACAGCAAACATGCACAGCATGCATCATGCGTAGGTGTTACATGTGCACACACTATACCTCCATATGACATGCACATGTCATTAGCAATAGTATTGTTATTACACACTCACCAGCATGGATTGGCTGCCTTGCTGTCACTCCAGAGGGACCTGCAAAAATATGACAGTGATTGCCAGTGGCCACATCTGTGCCATTGATACTGTGAGTATGATAAAGTACAGTAGTACAACAGGTGGCTTTCACAGGTGTACAGATTATACTCAGAATATCAATCTTGCAGAAGAATAGGCAGGTTAACAGCTACACACACAGTACATATCTCACACATGCATAAACTACCAGTACAGAGAACAGTCAACTACAGATATGGCATGTTACCTGCACACTCCATTTCAACATGCTGGGTGGCTCTGGCCTCCATGATGACACATTTGTGGATGTTGTTCTTGGTCTGGAGCCACAACCCTTAGGAGGTGCTCCTCCACACTGGTGAGGGGGGGTGGATAGGTACCCCACCACCTGTGGAAAACTGTTGTCTGTGGATATCAGATGCACGCTGCCGGACATGTCTAATTAAATCACTGCAGTGATGGCGTACCTGCTCATATGTCCGGTTATGCATGCCTATGTCATTTACCCAATGGACAAGATCTTGCCACAGTGCAGCCCTCTCATGCTGGTTCTGGCTGGTCCTGGAAAACAGCACAGAGAAATTCTGCACCAGGCTCTGGTGGATCTCCTGATCCTCTGCTGCTGTATAAGGTAGGTTACGCTGATGTACCGTCACCCTGGAAGGAAAAGAAAAATATGTGAGCAAGTCATGTGGC